>NW_019385303.1:249258-263624 GCF_000671375.1 Centruroides sculpturatus | reverse complement strand
TATATCCAACCTTTAAACGGAATTAAGAACTTGATTATTGGGTATCTAAACATCACTTCTATAAGTCTATTACACTCCTAGTTTGCTTTGGATCATTAATTAATTCGGTCCGACTGTAACACAGTAGGATTTTCTACAACAAATAGGACAATTTTAATTACATCTAACAAAATAACTGTGGTTATTAAATATATTTTTACATTTTCCCTAAAATTAAGCAATTAAAAAATTGATCATATTCAATTTTTAATTATTTTATAAATATTTAGGAATATATGCAATGCATAGTTTATGTTCAACTTAAAATTTATGGATAAATACTTGAGGAAAATTTTATAAAATATAAATTATAAATATAATTAAACTTTCTATATCTAGTTTCCACTTTGGTACTGTCTTGCCACTGTAAATCATACTTCTCCTGATAACAGTCGAATCATTCCGGTCATCTAACTCCGTTTTCGATGAAATTTTGAATTAAAACCACGTGACTTCCGGTTAGTCCGGAAGTTCGAATATAGTTAATCGGGATCCATATCTGGTCTCGATTTTCATATATCTAATTCCGTTTTCGAGATTAACGAAGGTGAGAAAGACAAATGAACAACGATGGGAAACTATAAGTCAGCAATTTAAAAATTGCAGCCCAATAATATAATACAATGGTATTATTAAAAAATAACAATGTATGTTAAAATATTTTAATCCCAAAATTCATCTATTCATCTCCTGTTTTCCACAGGTTTTACACTGTTTGTTGCTTGTGGAAAGGATTAAAAAGCCGAATGATAAATTACTACAGAGTAACAGATTAAATGCATTTGGAATATTTCATTTTAGAAATGTATTGCTGCAGAAAAATACCCTGAAAAAAGAGGAAGAAAAAAGAGAAAGAGACTGTAAATATGATTGAAGTTATGAAGGTAGAAAAGCAAGTTCATGACCATTTCTATCATTTTTATTGTGCTCAGTTAACATTAAAAGATAAAAAAAAATCTTTATTTTAAATGATGAATTACTGATTTTCTTGAATGAAAGTAAAAAATTTATTTATTATTAAACCTACATTACATTAATCTTCATACTTTAAGACAGTTTTAATTATAAATTTCTGTAATTAACTATAATAATACATCACGAAAATCAAATTAATTAATAAATTATGACTCTTAATTAAGGTAAAATAATCTTTATAAGACTCTATTCTTTAATTTCTTAATATTGACTTATATTATAATGAATTTTTAAGATTGTAAGTTCTATAAATATCAATTTATATGTGATCCTAGTTCTTGAAAATAAGAGTTTAATAAAAATAAATCTTTGAGGTTATTTAAAGAATTACTAGAATTTAATCCAGAAATAATAGCATGCTGTATATCTAATATTTTTTTTTACATGACAGCTTAATAGCTTAGACTTTATTAGTATTCATATAGAAGATAAGATAATTTGTTTTTGATATTTTTGGATTAATTAATCAGAATTGCTGGAAAGGCCATTGTACTCTAGAACATTAAAAAAGGAAGATTAAACAGAAATAAACATTCAAAAAAATTATTTTTAACATATTTATTATAATATAAAGCAATTTAAAATATTTAAATTTTGTTACTTATAATGTAAAATTATAAATCACTTTATCTCTACACTTTCTTCTCCTATTGTCTGTAATGTAAATATGCTTTAATTTGTATGCATAAGCACAAAGTAAAATGCTAATGCTGTATATTAGCAGTAATATTAAACTGTAAATTTATAATTAAGCAATTTTATTGATAGAACCTGTTCAAACTTCCTTCTAATCTATACAAATTAAATGACTTTGAAATGTAGCTATTAGTAATTTTAAAAGGGTATATTTGTAAAGTTTACAGCACAAATATCTAAAATTAACTATTTTATAGAAAAGCAGAGACTAAAAAAATTGTTTATACAATCTAAAAGCTATTTAATATAATGGAAAAACACATAATATATTATTCTATTGACTTATTGAAGGAATGGGACATTGGTGCAAGCTCCACCAAGTACACAAATTGTAATTTCCGGTTGTCACGTTTACATTCAAATGTAATTTTTGAAAAAAATTAATTAAAAATTCAAATATAATCAAAATTATTATTAATTTTTTTTTGTCCTCTTTCAGGAGAAATTGGTAAACAAACAAATTTAATATAATCTTATTTTAATATTTAAAATACATTATTCTTCTGTTATAATATAAAATATAACGAAATAATTTAAAAATATATTATTATTTTGAAGTTTATAAACATAAAGAATTAAAGAATTCATTTGAATTAATAAATTACTCTTAAAAGATCTAGATTTTGATTATAAAAAATATTATTTAAAAATAAAAATTTTTATTTATTTGTATTCCTATAAAAAATTTAATGTTAGAATCAATAAAAAATCATTTTTTCAAGCAGTTTTTAAATAATTTATTGTGTTTTTTAAATATATAAACTATACATAAAGGTTATTAAATAGAGCAATAAATAATTTACTTTAATCTATATCTTTTTTTAAAATTTATCCTTAAAAAATCAATAATACTATCCTTAAAAAATGCATTTTATATTACTTAATTACTTTAGATATGCGCTAATTATCCTCTAACTCTTATTTAAAATTTGATAAATATTTATACAAATATAAAAAAAATTTACTATTTAATAAATAAGATGAAAAAACAACAGTAAAATATGATAATTGTTTAATTATTATAACTTTAATTATAGTTACAATTACTAATTATAAGTTCCATCCGAAGATTTATTATAGTAGGAATTTCGATATATTACAGTATTTGTCAGGAATATTTAGTAATTTAAAGTGTTAAATAGGTGTTTAAATTACATATTTAATAACTAAAATTTAATTATAAGATAAAATTAACAGATAAATAACTGAAAGGGTATAGACATTGTGTAATTCTGGAGTGATTCAGCAATCGTCTATCGATCGATTTGTGGATTCTTCATACTTCTTTTCCTATCACTCAACTCTTGTCAAGTCTGGTTAGCCCATGGCTATATATATATACAACATATAACCTATTGTATATAATCAGAAAGCTAGTAAAAACGTGTGAAGTATACGTCTATATAAGTAAAATCTGGGACACGTGCCAAGGGAAAGAAACATATTTTTTCCTCCCCATCATATTGAAAAATTAATTTTAAGCTTATTCTTTCACTATTTATTTTAATTTAGTAAATGTCATTCAGTTTTTTTTGTTAGTGTATTTTTAGTAAAGTCTAAACGTATTAATACTCGGTTTTTTATTTATTTTTTTTAATTTTTATAATTTTTTTCCCAATGAAATGAAGATAAACTATGATTTTAATGAGTTTATATACGAATTACTTGTACAATTTTGATTTTTCCAACGATAATTAGATATAAAATTTTAATTTTTTAGAAAATGTAATATCTACATACTTAAATATCCTTAAAAAAATTTTTACGTTAAAAAAATAGAGAAATTTTTGAAATAAATAAATAAATACATTTTGAATTTTCTGTAATTTAAACTATAATAATTAATTTTAAAATACATAATTAAATATTTAATTAAACTTCCTAAATATAGTAGTTAAATTAACAAAGATCTTTTCTTATATCCAACCTTTAAACGGAATTAAGAACTTGATTATTGGGTATCTAAACATCACTTCTATAAGTCTATTACACTCCTAGTTTGCTTTGGATCATTAATTAATTCGGTCCGACTGTAACACAGTAGGATTTTCTACAACAAATAGGACAATTTTAATTACATCTAACAAAATAACTGTGGTTATTAAATATATTTTTACATTTTCCCTAAAATTAAGCAATTAAAAAATTGATCATATTCAATTTTTAATTATTTTATAAATATTTAGGAATATAAATTTAATTTTTTACTTAAATTATTATTATTATTTTTAAATTTTAGACAAGAAAAATTAGGAGGGAAGAATTGTGATTTCTCCTCCAAATTCTTTTTTAAGGGAAAGGAATTAACATAAAAAATTACCTTTTTTATCTTATACGAGAAATGATTTATTTTTAAATAATAGTTTATTGAGGGAATTATACTAGACTAATTAAGGATAGAACTATTTAAATGTCGCTAAAGTCTTTGATTCAATGTTATTTTGTTAATTCTGTAGAAAAGTAGAAAGTCTCTAAAGAATTAGCAATCATTCTTAATGAACCAATCCTTTATCTTATTGCAATCCCCATTACTTCAAGTATGTTCAACTCATAATACAGTAAAGTCTGGATTTTCAAAGTTTTCTAAAAGATTTTTCTATCATCATCATTTATTATATAAAATGAATTAAACGAGAAAATAGCGAGATATTTAATATTTTTGTTGATTTTTTAAATAAAAATATACTTTTTTAAATACGTACTTTCTTTTAAAAATGTAAAATAACGCATTAAGAATACTGAATAAGTAAGTTAATCAATAAAAATTATTCAGTTTTTTGCTGATGTCAACCTGCTTCATATGCATTTTGCTAAGGGATTTCCTACTCTTAAACATTTTGCATTAATGTCTTTTCGTTTTAATACCTTACCGCAGAGTTAATACATCTAATTATAATAATTTTCCTCTAATTATCACTAAATTATCGTCAAAATTACATTAAATTCCCTTATTCCTTATCGTTAAAGAAACTACAAGACGGCGCTAGAACTGCCTTTTTCCTTTATTATTGTTAATTATATTTTCTTTTTCTTTCAGTTAATATTATATTTTTAAATACATTTATACCTATTTATAAATAAATGTTTTTAGATAAATATCATGCTACTATATTCTATTATACATAACTAAATCTTAAATATCTTTGAATATATTATTGAATCTTCAAATGATACGGATGTAATATCGCTAGGGATGCAAACATGTGTGTAGTAAACTGTACACAAGTTTGTATCATTTGCGATACTGAATAGACAAGTTTGCATCCAAATAATGTGAAAGATCGAGATGATAAATTGTATATAGTTTACTATACACAATTTATTACCTTTAGCCACTGTACATCCCTTTACAATTCTTCATCACTACAGTTAGTATACACAATATTATAACTCTATACAGTTATATACACAATTTTGCATCCATACACAACTCTTCATTCCTATACAAGTACTATACACAATTCCACTTTCGAATCTACATCATTTCCAGATTACATAATTTTGATTTTAATCTGGAATGTATTTAATTAAGATTTCTACGTGTACAGTGTATATATAGTGTTTAGTCTAAATTATTCCAGTTTAACAAGTTATAACTGTCAAATTAACAATTAAAACTGTAAATTTGTTAATCAATATAATCTTAAATTGACGAAATAGGAGTTTAGTATAAGATAAAATTGAATATTTGTTCTCAAGCTTAATGTAAAATTAAATACGCATCGTTTTCTTCTAAGAATTTTAATTTGTTTCAAAGAAAAATCATTAATCTTTACTACATTTTTTTTCAAAAATTAGAGTTTGGTTTAACAATTATATAAGAATTCTGCATCAGTTTTTAATGCCTTATTAATAATTTGCCTAAAAATATAACTTAAAAGTATTAATTTTAAATAAATTTCCAACAAAAATTATAATTTCTTTAATGATAATTATAAATTAATTGACTCGTTTTATAGAAATAATATTACTAAATTAAATTAGCCAATTAATAAAAGTATAAAAATCAAAAATGAATGTAGTTTTAGTTCTTTCAGGAAATTCTTATAAAATAAAATTATAATTTTATAAAAATGACTTAGAATTTTATCTTAAAAATATATTTTTATTAAGAAACATTTATCAAGATGTCAGCATTAAAATATTAAGAAAAATGGCAGCAACCTCAATGTAATTTTTAAAAATTTGTTTTTCAGTAATGAATTATACAAAAATCAGAAAATTTAACATATAAAATATATAATGAAAACTGTAATTTTAATGCTAGCAATTTTCAATTATAGAAAATATAAAGGTAAAAATAAGAAAAAGCACTCAAAGTAACCATATCCTTCACCTTTATAAATGTTTCTTGTTGAGAGATTTACTACTTCCACTCATTTCTATTTTCCGGAACTGTTGTTATGTCAGTTATCTATAATATGTCATCAGGGTTTGTACACTTTATTCTTTTTTTTATTTTTATTTTTATTTGCTTTACCAGTAAAAATATCAAAAATTGATTAACCTGTTAACATCATACGCCTATCAATAATACTTTACTCGACAGCATTCGAGCCCACTTTTTATTAATTTATCGCAATTCTACAAACTTTATCATAGAATTTACTACATTTACTTCATTATGACATAAAAAATGTTAAATATAAATTAATTTAATTGTTTAAAACGTCAAAAATTTAAATTTTCGACCCAAACTGAAGATGTGTATCTCCACCTTAAAGTGATGAATTCGAGCTTAAATTAAAATTAATCAAATTATTTATGATGTTAATATATTAATATAATTAATACATAAGTATTTTTCTATTGATATTTTCTCTATATACTTTATTTGTCAAATACTTCAAATTCTATTGATATTTTCTCTATATACTCTATTTGTTAAATACTTCAACAACTCAATTAACATACCACGTAAACTGAGCCATAAAATGTTGACACGCGGGTAGTGAGTAAATAATGTTAGCGACATGCAAAACTGCTCTTAGAAAATAGAATATATTATCCATTAATAATTCTATAAAATTGTGTAAAATTTTGCAATATTAATTTTTAAAAACATTCAAACATTTATGAGAAAGATACAATAGAAAATTCTCATTTATCCTTCCTTTACTGCGTACAAAGTTTAACGTTATTATGAACTTTATTCGTGTTGCAATTAACCCCTAAATGATGTCGTTCTATCAAATTTTCTATAGAAATTTTATAAATTTAAATAATTTATAATAATTTATATTTTTAACTTATTGTTTAATGAATATTTTTAAAAAATTAATTAAATTTTAATTATTTATTAATTATAGTCTACTTTTTAGATTTTTAAAAAGCTCTTTCTTAGTGTTTTTTTAAAGTAATAAAATTTAAAAAAATTGTTTTTATATGAAAAATAAAATTAAAAAGGTGCTAAACTTTAAAATAATTTACATTACAATCACTTAGATTCATATGTAAATTATTTTATAAACAAATTTAAAATCCATTTTAATTTATTCAAAATAAAATGTACTATGCATAAATCGCCGCTGAATAAATTCGAAAATTCCATTTTAATTATAATTAAACTATAAAATAAAATTAACATTAATTATTAATTAATTAATACCAATGATAAAGCAATTTTAATTGACTCATCACATATGAAAATACTTATTTTTTTAGGAATTTATCTTAGGAATTCCAAGAATTTTTTTAATTTACTCGTATATATATAAAGTAATAAAATTTTAATTATCATTAACTTAATAATGAAAAGAATTTTAAACATTTAATTTAACAAAATAATTGATTATCTTAATAAATTAGAAATATTTATCCATAAATTTTGATGAAATTTCTGATCAAATATCTAAATATTTTTATTCTTTCTGACAAATGCGAATTGATATCCAAAGAGAATAAATTTTTATTAAAGAAATTTTTATTTACATAATCGAAAATTTTTATTCCCATTTGTATCCTCTTGAAAAGAATTTTTATAATTCCCTTTTGATCAAACAAGTAGATAAGTCCAATATTACAATTTTGTTTTCATTTAAATTTACCTTCAACTAATTTTAAATATTAATCTCTTAATTCGATTTTCTTAATTTAAATTATTTTTATTTTTTTAAATCGGAATTATTAAAAATTAATAAAAGTTTAGAAAGTAATTTTGTTCTTTTTTTTAATATACAATATTTTATCGCTGCTGTGATGCGATGCGATGAATATGATCGCAATGCGATGTCGCGAGTGTAATTGCGAGGTAACGTGATGAAATAAAAGCGATTAAGTTATAAGGCCATGTAATGAAAGTGATTGAGATGCGACGCGAGGAAAGTGATTGCGACGCGATGTGACAAAGATTAAGATGCGACGTGATTGAGTAACAGAATTGAGTTGAGATGTGATGCGACGAAAGTCAATTCTAACGCAATGCAATGGAAGAATTCAACTGCGATGCAATGCAATGAAACTATTGAATTATTTCTTCTAGCACGTGAAATATTTCTAATTGAATTATGAAGATTGAAATCTTGGATTTCTTTTAAGAATGGAACAAACAATTCCAACAATAAATTACTTTTTATATTAAATACATTATCTTCCATACACTTGTATATACTAACATACTTAAGAATTGCATTGTCTTTTACTGCACTGTCCCACTATTCCCTTGTAGTGAAGTTGTTGCTTTGTATAATTACAACTTTGTAAACTTTTCTCAATAAATTTTCTATCAGAAATCAGGTGAATCAGTAACCTACAGAGATCTTTCTCATCCCATCATCCTCTTTCTTGAAATCTTGGATTTATTTCAAAAGGAGAACAAGCGATTTTAACAATAAATTAATTTTTATATTAAATACATTTTCTACTTTTCATACGCTTGTAAATAGTATCCTACTTAAGAATTGTATTGCCTTTTACTATATTCCCCCACTATACACACTTGTAGTGGAGCTGTTGCTTTTTGTAAAACAATTGCAAATGTATAAACTAATTACAACCATGTAAACATTTCTCAATAAGTTTTGTATTTTTCATACTTTCTGAGCAGATAGAGTAAATCAGTTACCTACAGATATCTTTTTTCTCATCCTCTTCATCTCCTTCCTGTTTTGAAATCGTGGATTTCTTTCAAAAGTAGAACAAGCTCTTTTAACATTATATTGTTTTTTCCTTATATTATCAATAAACACATTTTCCAAGCCTAAACTTTCAAGAAGACTCTACCATAATAATAATAACATTAAGCACATTTAATGCTCAGCACAATAACCGAATTTGATTTTAATTTATGCGAATGACTCTAAATAATCATAATATTATATATGTTAAAATGAAGAAAGACCTCTCGAGTATAACAGAAATCAGTAAATGAAATCCCAGATTTATTGATAAAATATCTTGAAAAGAAGAACATTTTAATAACATGAAAAATGATGGCTCAATTAGCAAAGTGGGGAGTTTAAACGCTTTGAGATCAAAGTATCTTTACCCACAAAGGTCACTTGTTTGTACTCTAGACTGTGTTTGCCTCTAGAAATAACGAATAATCAATGGTGAAGTAGACTGTTTAGTTCTCAGAAGGTAAATGCTATTGTGCCACTGGAAATCGAATTCACATTCTTTCATCCCAAAGAAGCCATTGACTCAATTCCCGAAACTGATGCAAAAATATCAATTATAATTAGGTTCTTCATAAGAATTGGAAATGAATAAATATATTTAAATTTTTTTTTAATTTGCATTATATATATATTTTTAAATATTAAATTAAAAATGTAATATTCTTAGTTTAAATTTCTCAACACATTCTTTTGTAAACGAATGACGTAATTATTTTCAACTTAAATCAATAAATTTTTTGGGTAGTTAAAAAAAATTATATTGAAATTTTTTCAAGGAAATGTTTGCAAATATTGGTAATTTCACCATCTAAAATCACAAGAAAAAATTAGCATAATTAAATCAATATAAAAACTTAAAATTTTCTAATTTCCAATGAAATAAAATAACCAGAAGCATACATTTAACTAGAATTTTGCTATTTTACACCAAAATTTCAGTAATTTTTTAAAAAATATATATAAAAACTTAAAACTGCGCAATTTTTAATGAAATAAGATAATTAAAAACATATTTAAGTAGAATTTTGCTATCTCTTATTAAAATTTTATTAATTTTTCTATTATACCTTACACTTTCTTAGAAAATAATGACAATATTTCTTGACATTATTCGAGAATTTTTAAGAACTTAACAAGAATACGAAATGGTACTAAACTTAGAAACTATTTACATACCTCTAAAGACGAATTTAATTATTTCGTAATTACAGGAAGATGATACAGGCAATTTTGCATAAGATAACAGTTTATAGTTTGAGAAACTTCACAATCCAAAGTATAATTCCTAAGGGATTTTCATCCTTATAAGGTAAATCAGAACAAATCCTAAACAGTAATAATTTTTTATATCCCTTTAGAAATTATCCTGATCTTCCTTTCGAAATTACTCAAATACTTCATCAATAGAATTCTAATTTTCTAATTTTGAAGACTTTCTTATCATGACACTATCAACTGAAATTATGGATGAGAATTATAGTAACGTGTTTTAGAATATTTAAATGTTATTACGTAAAAGTTTCTGACATTTCGCTACTGAATATTTGAAATAAATAAACTAAATATGAAGAGTAAATTGTTTATCTTTGTCTGTTGTAAACAATTCAAAAGTTTATCATCGTGGCTATTTCAAATTTAAATGGAGTGTCTAATTGTTGATTTGTAAAACTTCTAACCTACTTTCTAATAAAACATCATTGAGATATATTTTTAAGTGTTATTTTCTGAGAAAATTTACTACCCTTTATGTCAGTAAACATTATTAAGCACGAAAATTTAAAATTTTAATTGTCTAACTTTAAATATACAAAGTATACTTATTTATTAAAATTGTTTAATTGTGTAAAATTATTTAATTATCTAAAAATATATTCTTATAATCTAAATTTATGTTATAAATTGAGAAAAATGGATGATATTAATTTCTTCTGAAGCAAATTCCGAAATAATAATAGATAGATGGAATATGATCGATTAAGGAACTTATTTATAGCAACGGCAGATCATTTCATTTATGTTATTGAGAAAAATGATAGAACATCAATGATCTGTTGTTCATGTGACAAAGGAAAATTGACAAAAAATGAAGTATATGTCATAGTTTTTATTCATACCTTTGCCTTACACATATGATTTTAATGAAGCAAAGTCAATTCTAAACTTGCAGCATCCTACTTCATTCTATATCTCATCCGGAATAGTCGTCATGGAATATCGAATTAAGTAAATTAACATAAGACATCAGTTCGTTGTAGACTTTATATTATTTACATTCACTTCAGACACCATTGAGGTTTATATACACCCAAAACGAGTAATAAAGAATATAAAGTCTACAACAAGGTGATTTCATGTTAATTATTCACTCAATTAATTATTCTGAATAATCATCGTGGAACATTGATCATAGAATAATGTTAATATGCTTTAATCTACAGTATATACTTTGGTATAGTGGTATATTAAGTGATATTGACGGTGTTTTAATTGCAATTAACAGGTTTAAAATCGTATTTTTAACAGTTTAATTATAAATTTATGCAAATTTATAATCAAGTTAATATAGTAATTACTGAAATATTTGAAAATAAAGTTAAATTCTTTCATTATTTTATTGAAGTACCTGACGTCAAGAATATTCTCTTAGCAGTATCAATTTTATAATAATAAAAAAAAAACATAGTAGACCTCTGGGCAATATTTGAAGATGATACTTAAATATTAATTTTAAACTAAAAGAATAAAAATTTCAAGTTAGAAATGCTANGTTTAATTATAAATTTATGCAAATTTATAATCAAGTTAATATAGTAATTACTGAAATATTTGAAAATAAAGTTAAATTCTTTCATTATTTTATTGAAGTACCTGACGTCAAGAATATTCTCTTAGCAGTATCAATTTTATAATAATAAAAAAAAAACATAAAAAAACATAGTAGACCTCTGGGCAATATTTGAAGATGATACTTAAATATTAATTTTAAACTAAAAGAATAAAAATTTCAAGTTAGAAATGCTATAAAACTTAGCATTCTTCAAAATTTTAAACTTTAATTCTAATTTCTTAAGTACTTATTGAATTTTTAATGTTTTTTATTACTGTACTGCTATCATTATAAAGAGTGGTCGGAATGTCTTGGACATAATTTTTCCTAAGTTTTCTATCTAATATAATGATGCAACCAGCAGTAAAGTATATTAAAACATTGTTTTTAATTGTTTTTATTGGAAAGTAGGCAATTAGTAGATCAACAATACAAAGTTTTATATAAATAATGGAAGATTCAAGCAGCTGAAGTATCTATGTGCTATTCATTACGTTCTTAATCAATGTTTATACCATGTTTTTCATTTACTGATCAGGTAAATGTGTACCATGTACTAGCATATTCGAATAATTATGATAATTGTTTGTATCACATGCTTACGCACCCCTACTGAAGGGCAGGATATACTTGTTGAAATGTGTATAAGATATAATCCCGGGCTGGAGTACCAAAGCTATAGCTTAGGCCCCAAAACTGTAAGTTCACAGGTAAATTGACCGTGCTATGAATTAAATAAGTGATGATAAAATGTTATGCCCATAATGTACATTGATGAAATGAAGTTTTTAATTCATTTTACTCCATATTTGATTAAATTAATTATTTAGATCAAATTTTATATTTAAAAAGTAAATTTTCAAAATTTTTTTACCATTTTATTACCTGATCAATATCTATTTCCCCCCCCTTCGTCCTACTCAATAATTGGAATTTTATCTTCATTCTACTTTAACTTGAAAAACGATATTCCAAGAAGATGGAGCATATTTCTATTTGCATTTTTCGCTCGAGAAAATAATTCATTCTATGAATATCAATGTTTTAGCGGATCAAAAAACTTTCAAGAAGAATATGATGTAGGTTAGCAACATGTTTTCAATCTTATAAACTATCTAAATTTCTACCTTTTCTTAACCTGAAAAGGATCTTATATTTTGAAATTGAAAGAGGAAAAAAAAAGGAGAAAGGAGAAAGAAATTGTTGGGGTTTCTTTTTTATATAAATATGTAGAATTTAAAATACAACAAAAGTGTTAAAATAAAAATTGAAAGGATAAAAAACAAAATATTTTGCCCCCTCGGACGAGAGAACATCTACAAATTAACTTATAATGAAACGTCACTTTTACGTGACGTTTTATTATAATTTAATTAGTTTTTTTTATTATAATTAAAATGAAAATTTAAAACAAATTTTTTATATAAATTACACACTCTACATAAGTTATTAAAATTAAAACGAATATAACACGGATTTTAGATGAACAATTGCATAAACTGTTAGATAGATAATATGAGTAAAAAACTTAATTAAATCCTTATAACATTTATTTATGTTGTAATTTTATAAAATTTCGTGCCTCATTATAGTAATATAAAAGACCCATTTTTATCTTAAATACATAAATAAAACATAAAAATCAAACAAAATAATTCTTATTTAAAAGTATTATTTTATAATTTTTATATTTATTTATAGATTTCTATGCTTATAAATAGTCCTTTATAGACTTAAACGCAGTATTTATAAGGGGGTTAAATGCTTTTTATTGTTTTTTATTTACAAATGTTTAAAAATTCATTATAAATAAATAAATAAAATTAAGAGTTGTGTGTAATAAATCATTTTTTTTGTATCATAAATTAATTTCTTAAATAAAAACCTTCATTTCTGTACGATAATGTTTTTACATAATTAAATTATATAATATAATTAACAATTTTCTTTAATTATAAGATTTTTATTGTACAAAAGTGCATTATGAACAATTTAGTCTTTTCCATAATTGTTTCACTTAAGCAAATTACCTTAATAAAATTTATAAAATAAATATTTTTAATGTTTATTATGAAATTTAAGAAAATCTTTATTAGCATATATTATTTAATTATTATTATTTTTTTATTATTATATAAATTCTAACAACAAGTAACTGCTTAATTGTCAACCATATCATGAAGTGATCAAATCTCTAACAGCAATTAATCAAATAATCTTGATTATGTGATTATCTTTACTCAATATATTTACTAATGATGAATTTCTCATGATCCAATAGACTTTTTATTAAGTTATCCTGTAACGCTTATTACAGTTACTAAGGAGCGATCAAACAAACGAACGGACGCCCAAATTTTTATTTTATTATTATAATTTTTTTTATTTTAAAGGCAATAAAAATAAATGTATTGTAATTCTTTTATTCAATTTTGTTATTTATTTCTTATATTTTCTCGAAAATATTACATATTTTCTATAAATTGCTTACTTTCCAAATGAATTTAAATCATATTTACTTTAACTTACAAATATATTTACAATGAATTTAATTAAGTAATAAATAAATGAATTTAAATTATAAATTACACATAAATTTAAAGGAAATATTTAAATTAATTTTATTTTTTTATACATTAAAATTATGAATGTATTTTTTAAAATTATGGTTCTTTAATAAAAATTTAGTTTAATGGTTGGTTGGTTATGAC
>NW_019385303.1:228081-248854 GCF_000671375.1 Centruroides sculpturatus | reverse complement strand
CAGGAAAACTTAAATTTATATTTCATTTTATCTTTTACTATTATTTTAATTTATAATTATAAATACATATTTTAATTCAATTTAAGAAAATATTGAAATTAATTATTTGAAAACATATTTAAAATTGTTATTTTTTATATAGATTTTAAAAATAATTTCATTACTTATTAACAATTACAATTAAATTTAGAAGAATGGGAGCGTGGTGACATACTGACAAATAGTGAATGCCTAGTTTTGAGAGTGTTTAGATGACAATGGTTAAGGTTAAATCGAATAAGAAGGAATTTGGTAGACGTAAAACTTATTTGCATAAATGAGGATATTCTACTGATCCTATGTGTAAATGTGTAGTGTATATATAAGGTCAGTAGACTATAGATCAAGCTACAAACTACAATACACAGATTTAAGCATAGCACTGTTATAAGTACACAATGTGACAGATGCTGGCTTACGAACCTTTTAAATTTGCCTTATAACATCTTTGGCACACCATCTTTACATATACAATATATTTATTATGGATTTAACTTCTTACTTTAGATCTGTATACAGTTCATGTATCATTTATGCCACTTTCTTTATCCTCTACTTCTTCCAGTTAAATGAAATAAATATGCANCGTTAAAACTAAATAAATAAACCAACCTGTTGTCGTTTTATAATTGAAAATATTAGAACTGTGTTTTTAAATTTTAATTAGACACTTAAAATATCTAACTGGTGAATTGCGAACTACTTTTAGGATAGCTAATATGCATGAATCGTAATATTTTCATTATAAATTATAACTTAAATTGATTTCTCAGTCAGTAGATCACGAACTGCTGATTGAAATAAATAGTACAGTTGGATAATATTATAATTAGAATTCTTTAATATATTTGTTTACATGTTTGAAAATATGAATATTTTAAATTGTAACCATGACATTCAAACTTGAAATATTGCTTTACATAAAAAATTTTTTAGAAAATTCATTCTTTATTAAATCTAGCTAAACGAATCAACCTATTGTCAATTTATAATTGAAAACATCAATCATCGTGAAGCATTTTAATAGTGATAAATAAATATTTACTTAATAAAGTTTCTAAATTAATATATTTAGATTTTTTAAGGAAGCATTTTGTTTGGACAATTTTAAGTTTAACATTTTAATTTATATAATCCAAAAAATAATAAATGTAAATATTTCTAATTTTTTCTTATCACATATATTTTTATATAGATTTTAATCAATATTTTTAAAATCTATATAAAAGTGATATTTTTTACGCATGAAATTAATTTTTATATATAAAATAGCAATAAATAAATAAAAATAATTCCATCATTTCTATCGATAAATCGAAACAATTTACTTCCTTGTGGTAACCTGAACAGATGTTTTTAAAATCACTTTATCTTCAAACATTAACCAAAAAAAAGTAAGAGGAATAAATTTATTTAGCAATATTTTAGAATTATTATAAAATTTAAATTATTTTCTTAAAAAATATATTTTATAAATAATTAATTAGAAAATAAAACAATTTCATACGCGCTGAAAGATTATGCTAATATATTATTAAAAATAACTACTGATCTTTATGACACTGTGATAATGCGAAGTCATTAGTGAAGATAAAATAGTTTCATCCGTACCGATTATCCTGATAGTGTGGAAAAACCTCTAGTAATTTGTTTTGATACCAAACTGATTAGGTTAAGAATATATTAAATGAAAATTTTATATCAAACATGTGATGATACTTTCCTTTCTTTCCCTATTTTTTTCCTCGTGTTCTTTGTGGAGAATAAATGGATTTCCATTATATTTTTTATTCTTTTGTTACGTCTCTATGGATATATCATTTAATATATAGATGAATAAAGTAATGAAATACAACTTACATTGTATTCTCAAGTAAATAGCATTACTTTCTCCTTGCCCTTCACTGTTGATAGCTAAACATTTATAACTTCCTTTATTCTTTCTTCTTATTTTTTTAAGGACTAAAGAATTATTTGCTATTATAATTCCTCTCGTAGAATTTGCTTTAAGTTCTTTATCATTAAATTTCCATTGAATTTCTTTAGCTGGAGGATTGGATACAACATTACATTCAAAGAAAACGTCGCTTCCTTCATAGATTTGTGAATGATGAATTTTATTACCTAATGATAAAGCACTTCTTTTTAATGTATTCGTTAAGATTAATGATGATAAATAATAAATTTTACTGTCTATTTAATTAAGTAACAATTAAAATATAAAAAATTTAAGCAGTTAATTAAAATTGCACCACATACAATTTATATAATGGTAAAAATTTAATTTCTTCAACTTTCAAGATGCGTTATGAATTTTTTTAACGCTAGTTTACTAGTAAACAGTAAATTTAATTTAATTATTTTGCCATACAGACATAACTAATGTACGATTTTTAATAATAAATTTATTGAAGTAGATTAAATATATATATTTATATATTTTTACCTGCAGGTACAACAGTATACACACAAGGTTCTCTTTGTTTTCCAACTTCGTTTGTACCCCAGCAAAGTAAAGTACCGTAGTCATATTGAGTTCGCAAGATATAAGTAGCAATACTGATTGTCCCTTCAGTCCTGAAGTTTACTACTTCCAAGTTCTCGACGGTGTTGTTGAACTCCCAACGAAATGTCACTTCAGATGGATCGGCTTCGACTTCACATATAACTTTAATTGCTTCGTGTCTGGCTGCTCCATAAATGATTTTCTGACTTGGTTTGCAGAAAGGTGCATCTAATAAAATATTAAGACGTGAACACTATTTAAAATCTTCATCGTTTGAATGCCTTTAAACATATTAAATCATTTTTATAATTAATACAAATGCTGGCAATTTTATACGTTTTAATTGCTAAAGAGGTTTTCCTTCGATATTTATATCAATTATTTTAAATTAGGATTTAAGTTTAAATGAGATTTTCGCTTATGTTTGTTATAAATGAAGTTTTTTTTAATAATGTATTGTGACTGTTAAGTGCATCTTGGATTAAGATAGAAGTGATTAGTTGAAATAGTGTATAAAATATTAAGAATTGTGTTTTCAAAATTTAATTACAAGAGGAATTGTGATTATATATTTATATAATGATTTCCTCGACTGGTAGATCGCGAATTAGTTTGTGTTGTTATGAATTATGTCCTATATGATACACTATCGTAATAATTTCATCATTAATTACGGATTAAATCTATTCCCAGTTAGTAGATCACGAACTACAGATTGAATTCAACCTACAGATTAAATAAACTTGTTATAAATCATTGTCTTGATATTTCTTCGCATGTTTGAATTTATGTAATTTTTGACTTGTAGGTTGCGATTTACAACTTGAAATGATGCTGTAGATAGAAAACTTTTGTTGAAATTTTTCGTTAAAACTAAATAAATAAACCAACCTGTTGTCGTTTTATAATTGAAAATATTAGAACTGTGTTTTTAAATTTTAATTAGACACTTAAAATATCTAACTGGTGAATTGCGAACTACTTTTAGGATAGCTAATATGCATGAATCGTAATATTTTCATTATAAATTATAACTTAAATTGATTTCTCAGTCAGTAGATCACGAACTGCTGATTGAAATAAATAGTACAGTTGGATAATATTATAATTAGAATTCTTTAATATATTTGTTTACATGTTTGAAAATATGAATATTTTAAATTGTAACCATGACATTCAAACTTGAAATATTGCTTTACATAAAAAATTTTTTAGAAAATTCATTCTTTATTAAATCTAGCTAAACGAATCAACCTATTGTCAATTTATAATTGAAAACATCAATCATCGTGAAGCATTTTAATAGTGATAAATAAATATTTACTTAATAAAGTTTCTAAATTAATATATTTAGATTTTTTAAGGAAGCATTTTGTTTGGACAATTTTAAGTTTAACATTTTAATTTATATAATCCAAAAAATAATAAATGTAAATATTTCTAATTTTTTCTTATCACATATATTTTTATATAGATTTTAATCAATATTTTTAAAATCTATATAAAAGTGATATTTTTTACGCATGAAATTAATTTTTATATATAAAATAGCAATAAATAAATAAAAATAATTCCATCATTTCTATCGATAAATCGAAACAATTTACTTCCTTGTGGTAACCTGAACAGATGTTTTTAAAATCACTTTATCTTCAAACATTAACCAAAAAAAAGTAAGAGGAATAAATTTATTTAGCAATATTTTAGAATTATTATAAAATTTAAATTATTTTCTTAAAAAATATATTTTATAAATAATTAATTAGAAAATAAAACAATTTCATACGCGCTGAAAGATTATGCTAATATATTATTAAAAATAACTACTGATCTTTATGACACTGTGATAATGCGAAGTCATTAGTGAAGATAAAATAGTTTCATCCGTACCGATTATCCTGATAGTGTGGAAAAACCTCTAGTAATTTGTTTTGATACCAAACTGATTAGGTTAAGAATATATTAAATGAAAATTTTATATCAAACATGTGATGATACTTTCCTTTCTTTCCCTATTTTTTTCCTCGTGTTCTTTGTGGAGAATAAATGGATTTCCATTATATTTTTTATTCTTTTGTTACGTCTCTATGGATATATCATTTAATATATAGATGAATAAAGTAATGAAATACAACTTACATTGTATTCTCAAGTAAATAGCATTACTTTCTCCTTGCCCTTCACTGTTGATAGCTAAACATTTATAACTTCCTTTATTCTTTCTTCTTATTTTTTTAAGGACTAAAGAATTATTTGCTATTATAATTCCTCTCGTAGAATTTGCTTTAAGTTCTTTATCATTAAATTTCCATTGAATTTCTTTAGCTGGAGGATTGGATACAACATTACATTCAAAGAAAACGTCGCTTCCTTCATAGATTTGTGAATGATGAATTTTATTACCTAAGCGAAGATTAACGTATGGCTGATCTAAAAATAATTAAATTATTTATATATATATAAGAATTTCTTTTATAAAATTAAAGATTGTTATTATAATTAAATTTCGTATATTTTTAATAATTATATTTGCAAAATTAACTACAATGAAATGAAATATTAACTTTTCGTCGATAATTGTTTTAGATGGAAAATAATTTACATTTTAATAATTAAATATATTTCGAATATTCGTGTTTAAAACTATTATTCAAGTAGCGTAATACAATGCCTGAGGAACTTTCTGATATAACTGAATGGATTATTTTGTACGTTATGAAGTCTAATTATAGCGTGCTTATTCGTAATCACTTACACTCCTACTGAATTCCTGACAGTTGATTATAATTAAGTAGTGATGAGAAAACTCAGTAATAATGCAAGATACATAAAAGTAAATGTGCTACTTACAATACACTTCTAACAGCCAACTGTCTTGTATTGAACTGGCTGGAATGTAGGTGTTGTGTGCTCTGCACACCACATTAGTTCCGTGGTCTTCTCTTGTCGGTGTAAACCTTAGAGTACTTGTGGTGACGTATCCGTCAATAGAAACACTCTCAGTGCTTTGCTTTAGTTGTCGTTTCTCCAACCACCACGATACTGCAGCAGGTGGTCGAGAACCTGTCACCCTGCAAACTAATTCAACTGATCTTCCAGCAGACAGTGGACGTTTCTCCCCTTCTATCTCCGCTTTCATAGGTCGGTCTAGCGAGACAAACTCCTAATTACTTCACATATATACTTTAATTACAACATCTTAATTAGTGAAAATAAATTAAATGACTTCCGCGCCTAAATTGTCATTATAGAACGGACTCTACTTAGTGTTAAGTACTTTAATGAATATACCAAAAATGTATAAAACATTCAATAAGAATAGAATTTTTAAGGGAATGATCATTCACCTTTAACGTCATATCGATTTTAAAGAATGTTTTCGACACCGTACTCGAGTTAGATTTATCAAAAAATACAAATAACTGTAATTCAATTTGTAACACTATCTACGGATGTGTGACATTTTTGCTTAAATCTATAGCTTCAATTACACTCACAGTTCATATCGACGGTAACGGATGTTGAAATCGGATCCGAAAAATTATTATTTGAAGCTTGACACGTGTATACCGCCATAAGGTCGTGACGTTGAAGCGACGCTAATTCCAATTCATTGCGAACAATTCCTAATGGACTGACGTCAAAAGTGTCATCTAATAAGACTGATTCCCTCCACCAAGTTACCATTGGCAACGGTTTACCTGCCACAAAACATGCGAAATGTAATCATCAAGTCCTGTTGACTAATAGAAACCTTAATCACATTTCATTGATTAACTTACCACCTTCCGCTTCACAAATGAGAACAAGTCGATCTCCCTCGTTGTAAGGTCCTATCAAACTTTGTAAGATCTCTCCACTGTGATCTGTAATGATGGGTTTCTTGGGTGGTACTAAAAACACAGCAGAATTTACAACTGTAATGATTCTCAATGGTGATTATATTATGCTTCTAAGTAGATAATCATAATTTAATTTACATTTACTTTCAAGATAAACTTTTCAATATTATATATATATATATATANTAAATGCATTCTTAGTACATCATCTTTGATTCTTTGTTTTGCAGTCAAGACCAGAAGATCCCTCAGGTTGTTAATGTCAGGCAATTAATTTATCCAGTCAGTGTCGATGTCATTTTGTAAGCTATCCTTAACTTTATATTGAAATTTTCCATCTTCAGGGATTTAATTATTATTTCATTGTCTTACGTTTACTCAATGATTTGATTCCAACTACGCTGCTTACAATTAAATTTCCGACAAAGATACTTTCTATTGATAAGTAACAAATACGTGGTAAAAAATAACATTAAAAAAATCGTAACACGCTGTCTGAAAACTTTACTCTGCTTCTAGAATGTAGATCGATACACACATTCTAGAGTAAAGACTCGCTTCTTGTAGAGGGGAAAAAAAATTTATTATAAGATTTAAAGTGAAAGGTGCGCTTAAAATATATTTTTTTAAATTAAAATTCATAAAAAACATCTTATTTTTATATGTTTTAATGACTACATTAAATTTTAATTATATAAATATTTAATTTTTTATATAGAATAATTCAAATTTTAAAGTTTAGAATCCATTAAAAAACGCGGGAGTGTTTTTATATTTTTTATCAAAGAATTTTATCAGTGAAACCATTCTATAAATGCAAATCGCTATCAACTTTAAGGGGGGAAAACAGTTTTCTAATTCACGATTTTCTTTAGATAATGGTTCATAAATGTTCTAAATGATAGAGAGGCGTTAAAAAATTGTTTGCAACATAAACACGAATATCATTGTTATTCTAAGTATATGCACTTCAGTTTTAAATTAACATTTATGGAAGATGTTCTTGGAATTCTGATTGCTTAAGAGATATGTTTAATGTATACAATTCTGCATTAGATTTTTATAAAAAATAAATTAATTTAACATCGTTTCCATTATTTTATTTTAATATCAACGTTTAAAATCGCGTATAGATCTTAGGCGATTTGTTAAAATTTACGCGTAATTCCATAAGAGTATATAAGTAAAAAGAAAAATTATATTCTTTCTATTTTTAAGAAAAAAGTATTGATCTTTTTAGAAACGTTTTCTGTTGTTATCAATAGTCCGATCTGTAGTTTTTCTTCAGTCGTTTAAAATGACTACGATATAGCTTCAACAGGATAAACTCAAGCAATCGAAGCGCAAGTAATGACTTCTTTCCAATCATGGATTCTTGTTGGTCGTTCGTCAAAGTCGCTTAGATAGCAATATTTAACTTAGCTATACTTTTTAATTCGCTTAATAGGTATTACATTAGTGAAAGTATGGAGAAAATTTCTTTTAGAAATCATTATTCGTGAATAAAATAACATTTCTTAATCGACAAAATCTACCATGAATGATTTGTTTTGTCCAATTTAATTATCATTATTTCGACAACTTAACATGGTATGGATGATATATTGTTGCTATTTTAATTTAATTTCATTAAATTAAGTGTAGAAACAAGAGTTTGATCGTGTTTCCACTCCCATTCTCTTACTAGAAAATTGCTATTTAGCAGAAAGCCACAATGAAAGTTTTCTGATATTTTTTAACTTTACTTTTATTTTTATGTTTCTATTTTTTTATTTTTTAAGTGGTAAATGTTTAGTTGTAGAAATGCTACCAGAAAGTCATCGAAGCACAGTAAGCTGTCATCTATAAAGTTCACAGGCTTTTTACCTGACAACTTAATCTTCAGAAATACCATAAGGAAAAAGGCTTACAGTATTTCTGTCACATCTATAATTTGAAGTCGAAGGAAATAACCAATTAGTAGAAAAATATATTGTACTTAAAGTTTAAGCTCAACACTTATGGTAATGTATAGACTACAATATTTCTTCTACATACAACTTGAGGATTTTTATCGCCATCAGAACATTTCTTTAAGATTAATTTTTAATTCTTTATTATTTTTTAAAAAATGATTATTATATACAATTAATTCTGATAATTCTTTCAAAGATACTAATTAGATTACAAGATTAGTAATTAATTCGAAATCAATGCAGATTAATAGACAATGATAATTTTTAGTTTTGGATCATTATTGTAAATTAACCTCTTCGAATAATCAATCTTGATAATAGGATAATAAAAATGTTAATGAGTTATTTAATTAGTTCATTGAACCTTTCATTTCATATTTTTCCTATTGTATATTATGACAAATATTTATTTCTCTACTTACGAATGAATTGTAAGTGGAGAGAGAGAGAGAACTTCTTGAACAGAACAACTTAAAATCATTAAAAGTTTATAAATTGCATATTTAATAACTATCTTTGTAGGAAGTTAAATAAATTATTAACAAAATACATGTGATATAGTGAGTTTGAATGACTATTATTTTGCTTTGGTCAGGAAATACGTGTTTAGAAAGCTAATAATGTCTGCTTGAGGGTATTTGAGAGCTTTTCCATGCAATCAACTGTACCATCGATTTAGAGGTCAATTCTTTGAAAATTCATCCCACCTACTAAATCATATTTTAATTTCTCTAAATTTATGTTAATTTATTAATATTTAATTCCAAAAAATTATTCCTGAAAACTCTATCTAAGAAGCATAAAAAATTGAGTATGTCAAACATGGATAAGAGGAGTAAAGGATCCATAAAAAGATGGATGTGGTTAAGGATGCATATGTGAGAGGAAGGAAAAAAGTATTAAAAAATACGTTGTTACTCAATTTAATAAATAAATTGACAAGAATTTTTGTAAGAATTCTTGAATCGTTAATCTTGTTAAATGGCATGAGATGATGATGATGATTCGCTAGACAAATCAAAGATTTCATTGTATACTTTCTTATGTTATACGATGATTTTAACTTTGTTTTTACTACATCGTAAAACGCATTAAATTCTGAAAAATTGTGTTTCCTAATTTTATTTTACCATTAATAGTTGTTTTTATATCGTGAAGAGCTCGTATTTGAGATTAAAGTGATGGAACAGATGTTACACTTACCACATTTTTTCACTATCAATATAACCTTGAATTGTTAATATACTAAAAAAGAAATATTGTATATTATTAAAATGTAGTTTTTATTATTTAAAAATGATGTTTTTAGTTATAAAAATCGATAAATTTGAGAAAATTTTACTGTAAAGTAAATGCATTCTTAGTACATCATCTTTGATTCTTTGTTTTGCAGTCAAGACCAGAAGATCCCTCAGGTTGTTAATGTCAGGCAATTAATTTATCCAGTCAGTGTCGATGTCATTTTGTAAGCTATCCTTAACTTTATATTGAAATTTTCCATCTTCAGGGATTTAATTATTATTTCATTGTCTTACGTTTACTCAATGATTTGATTCCAACTACGCTGCTTACAATTAAATTTCCGACAAAGATACTTTCTATTGATAAGTAACAAATACGTGGTAAAAAATAACATTAAAAAAATCGTAACACGCTGTCTGAAAACTTTACTCTGCTTCTAGAATGTAGATCGATACACACATTCTAGAGTAAAGACTCGCTTCTTGTAGAGGGGAAAAAAAATTTATTATAAGATTTAAAGTGAAAGGTNTTAGAAAACGAAATTCTTTAATAAGATAATCGAATTCTGTAATTTGATTTCTGAAGAAAATTATTGACGAAACTTGTTATAAGTACTTTTCTTCAAGTTGACTGTAAATCCGATAATAAAGTATTGGAAACATTTTTCAATAACGAACCTCTAAAGAAATAAAAGAAATAAAAAAAACAAGATATTCAATTACCAAGAACAGTAAGAATGACATCTGAGTTACGTGTTCTGGCTTTCTTGAAATCAACGCGACATCTGTAGAATCCTTCATCTTCTTCAAGAAGTGGATCCAATTGCAAAGTTGCAGGACGACTCGCTATACTGAGGTAAGCTCGATTGGAGAGGACATCGCTTGCAGCATGACGTGCTTGATTTAAAGAACCTCTTCGAGCATCCAGACTGTATGAAGGGGTAGTTGCTTCGTCTTTATACCACAAAATTAGACTTACCGAATCGTCTTCGGTAGGAGAAGATATGTTGCATGGTAAAGATACTTTGTTACCAACGATTCCAAAAACGGTCTGAAGAAATTCTAAATAAGAAAAATGCAATAAAATGTAAATTGTGTTCTAAAATATTAATTTAAAAAATGTCGGAAATTTGTTTAAAACTTTTTTAAAATTTTTAAATCAAGTTTTTATATGTTTTAAACGTCTCTAGTTACATTTTACTGTCATCTTAAACATTGATAATGAAATTAAAACAGTTTTTAAACAGTTGTAATAATTTTTAAAATATTTTAAACATTTTAAGATTAAATTTTAGTAATTTTTTACTACTTATAATAAAATTTTAAGTTTTAAACATTTATAAATATTTTAAAACAAGTTTTAAATCATTTCTAACATTTTAACAATAAGTAAAACAATTCATAAAGAATTATAATCATTTTTGCAGATTTTTAAACGTTTTTTAACGCTATTTAACAACATTTAAAACATTTCTAAGTGAAATGTAAATGGGAAGCAATTTTAATGCGCATTTTTAAACTTTTTAAACAATTATAATAAAATTTTGGTAATTTCTAAACGTTATTAAGCGATACCAGAAGGACGAATGGTTAAGGTGACAATCTACTGCTCTGGGGAGCAGAGATTGAATCAGGAATTTTTCGAGAGTGATCCATCTCTCACCACCCAGATACCCCATTGTGGACTTAGCAGAACCCATAATGTGCTTGCAATAGAGATTCTCTTAGCACTCCCAGAGTGGAAAGAGTTTTAAAAAATTTACTAAATAAAATTATACATTTCTAATATCTTAAATAAGATTTAAATGCATTTTTCAATCATTTTAATTATTAATTAATATAAATTTTTATGTCAAATTCTTCACAGGATTACATATATACACTTTTATTGATTTTTTAAAAATTTTGTAATTTTTTTATATATATCTTTAATACTTGTACTGATTAATTTAAATCAAGCATTAAATTCTCCAGAAATTGAAGTGGAATTAGTTTGGTGACCAGAAAATAAAAGATAAGATAGAAAGTCAATCGAAGTTAAAAAATAATAAGAAGTAAAGATAGAAGCTATAATCGAATGAAATAACTTGCTATTTAATAAAAAAGAAAAGAAAAAACTTAAAACTTAAATGATGATGAACTCATATTTTTATCTTCTATTAAAAAAGAAATCGAATTCGACTATCATTTTTATATATTTTTCTTACTAAAGTGTAATTTCGTGTCATATAATACTGATCTAAACACGGCCATACATGAATAGTTGAGTTAACCTACTTGTAAACAGCCCATAAATAAAATCTTTGTTCACTTACTCTATGCCATTTATTTTTATATGCAACATTTCATTCTTACCTTTAAAATTTGTAAGGTTTTTCAAATAAAAATTTCAAAGCTTTTGTTGGTTACTTTATATAAATAACTAACAAAGCACCCCCATTTTTTTGATAGATGCCTACAGTGGAATGAACAAGAAAAGTTTAGACAATATTATAAATTAACGATGTTACAAGCTTAATACTGTAAAATAAAGTTAATTATAATCTTTAATGATGTTTATTATGTAAATATAATTAAGTTTGTTACCCAGATATCTGTACAACGACGTATCCAGGTTACATTTTTAGGGGGTCATCTTCTGTAAATGCTGGAAAAGTCCTTTATAAAAGTAACGATGTTAAGATATTTAATGCTATAAGATAAGGGTAATTATAATCTCTAATGAAGTTTTATATAAATATAATCAACTTTGTTATAAATATGATGATATCTATGTTGATGGTATTCGTTTTTAATGATGATATCTGAATACATCACCTTTATATACAGTTTTTTGTACATAGATTTAAAAAGTTCTTATATACATATGCTTTTGGTTAGGGGAGGTATGTGCCCCTTTCACCCCTTCCTAAATATGCTCTGTTTGAATGTATTGAAGACGAATTATGTTACATCGCAAGAAATATGATCACAGAATGTTTAGTTAAAGTATTTAAAATGTGGATTATGTAGGAAATTATAAATGTTTGTTGTAAAATGATGATCATTTATATAACAAACACCATTTTACAGCAAACATTTATGGATGTTTGTTGTTAAAATCGGTATTATAAAATAATAACACCGCATAAAAGTAAAACAAACATTAATTTAATTTAAGAAAAAATTGTAGATTATTTTATATAAATATATTTTTAAAATTATAATTTTAATTCCATGAATTCAAATTGATTTGCTCATTCTTCGAATGGAACCATTTATCCGTAAGATAATTCATAATTATAAATTGATAAAAATAGAGATTCCCAGTCATAAAAACAATTTAAAAATTGTTATTTTTATACAGAAATTTGTATTTTTATAAACTTTTAATTAGTAAATATGATGTAAGGCTTATATTAATAATGGAACGAAAAATCTCTTCAGAAAAAATTCTAAATCATAGATTTATTTCTGTAAACGAAGTAGAAGAATTATTTAAATAGTGAAGCAGAAAAGATAAAATAAAATTTGTAATCCGTTTATGAAAAACAAAGTGAATTTTCTTTATGTTAAGAGCTTACATACTTCTATTACATTCATTATCAGGATCATTACCTTTTGTACCGTTGATGGTTAATATTTGTTCAACAAAACTTCATTCAGAACTCGATTTTGTAACCATTACAATTTTCTTTAATGTCTTTAACCATTTATATACGTTATCATAAACGAGGAAAACTTATAATAAACTAAATCTGTTTACTAATGAATTATGAAAATAGCAAAAGCAAAAAAATCTGTAGATATTTGACATAAAAATTACAATAAAATAGGGGAAAAGAAGAATTCGCTTAGTAAAAATTTACGTTGATTTTAATAATTTAATTATATAATATTTAATTAATACTTTAAGAAAATTGTAAAATATCTCATCATTTTTCTAGTAGGTGTATTGATTTCTTATACGTTTTAGCATCAATTACTCTGTATCTAGATGAATGTATTTGGTAGAAAAGACTACATAAATAGATAAACTTCAGAATATAATGACATACTGAAACTTCCCGCTAGCAAATAACATTTTTATTGTATAAGAGATAAGTTTTATAGGTATTCTGCTTGGAAGATTTTGGATAGTTTACATCGCAATGCAAGAGTAGTTTTGGAGACATTGTCTAAGATTTTCATTTCTATCCATTACGATACTTCCTTTCTTGTAAGTCATAAAGTTATATTTCTGCAATTTCCACAATTTATGTAGCACTAGTCGTGAGCAGAATTCTTTTTCTTCTTCTTCTTTTTTTTTTAAGTATAAGGTTTGTTAAAGAGAAAATAGTACGATCGTAAATCATTCGTTCATTTACTCTACTTAAAATACGTTAGATCTTATAATGATTCGAGAAAACGTGAATTTGAATTTGTAATTTCAAGCCTTTAAAGAATACATACTTAATATTTCTTGCAATGTAATAATATATTACAAATTCTGTTAAGAAGAATGTACTCTTATTAAAGACAGGTAAATAAAAATTTTAATTACCTCGAGTTATTACCAACTACCAATTATATAAGATGAGAAAACAAAATTACACTCCATTTTTCACCATCAATTAGTAATGATACTCACTTTTAAAGGTTAAAAAATAAATTTTATTATGTCTTTATTTAAAATGTACATAAAATAAACTATAAGAATATAATTAAAATTTACAATCATTCAATTAGAAGATTATAATGTAGTGAAAACATTCTCCTTTTTATCAACAGTTTATAATTACACTTATTTAAATGTTAAATAAATAAATAAATAAATTTCTTATATTTTTATTTAAAATTTTATATAAAAATATAAGAAAGTAATTAAAATTTCTAACTGTTCAACTCAAATAATGATAAAAACACTCGTCATTTTACATCATTTAAGTAATGGTACTTACTTAAATGTCAGAAAATAAATAAACAAATAAATTTTTACGTTTTTTATTTAAAGTTTAAATAAAAATATAAGAAAAATAAATTAAAATTTGTAACATTATATCGTCAAATTCAAGGAGAATGATGTAGAGAGAGAAAGAGAGAGAGAGAGAGAGAGAGAGAGAGCAATGTTAGTGAAGTATCTGCTGTACGTGTGTTGAATATTTGTTCATAGTAAAAATTATGATACCATTTACCATCGTAAAAATTAATTTTCCGCTCTACAATAATGAGGGTAATCCTGTATGATATTCGTGCATGACACATGTCGTGATTATCAGAATATTTGTATTCACATGTTATAAACTATTGCAATTAAAATTAAAGCGTAAAAGAATCTAAGTTAATGGAACAAAAATATTGGGAAATAACATTTCTAACTGCAATTTTTTAACATTTTTTTTCATCTTAATTGCAAATTCTTTCACGTTTTATAATAAAGAATACTCCTTCAAGAGGTATAAAGTTATCTTTTATATAAATATATATGCTAATATTATAAAAATTAATAATTTTTTCTGTAAGGATGAATAATGAAAATGGAATGTTATTAATAGCAATTTTTATGATTGAATTTGTTAAAGATTTTTATTTTTTTAAATTAAAATGTAAGAGTGAAGATATTCAAAACTGTTAGAACTTGAAAAATGTTTGCGATAAACAATTTTCAGAATTCCAGCAAACTTATTTAATGAAATTTTTGTTTTCTTCTTTGTAAGTTTGACTACTGAAAAGATTTTATTTAAAATTATATATATACAAAGTGTTAGAAAGAATTGAAAGTAGCAAGAAGTAAAGAGCAGAAAAAAAGAAGAGGAAAAAAAATCTTTATATATGAAATTTAGAATTACAATCACTGATTAAATTTGAAAGTAGATAATTTATACGTTCATGAATTTTGTATGACATGTATGAAGATAAAGTTGCAAAATTCGTCGCCGTCATTTTTCTGGAACATATGCCAATTTTTGAATGCCTGTTTACTAGAAAAATATCTTGATTAACTTTATTAATTGTTCAAAAATTTCTAAATTTCATTTCATTTTAAAAGTAGGACTATTTCATGAACTTAAACAGAAAAAAGTACTTATATATTCATATAAAAATTCAATTCAATTTTTATGTAAATATATATAAGTTTATGGAATATATTTATTATATATATATATTGTAGGTTTATGTGAATACAATTAAAAATTTTTCAAGTTATAGTCAAATTTCGATATAGTGTCTACCCTCTTAAAGCGCCAATAAAAACAAAATTATATCCAAATTAAGTGACATTCAAGAGCTCAAACTCAGACTTGCGTGTCGACCTCGTTACTACATATAGGCTATTTTTTATTGTTCGAGATACTTCGGTTTAGCGCCACATTCCAATTTAACACCAATTTCAGAGGTTAGGCTAAATCGAATATTGAATGTATACATTAATATTTCTGGAAAGTAAAGCCTACTCAAGGTCCAGAAAAGGTAAAGGAAAGAAGAGAAGGAAGGGATGAAAAAGAGGTTTAANAGTGCTCATTTTTCTGTTTTTCTTAGAAAATGGTGCACAGTTGAGCCCCGAGTCTCTGAGACGTAGTCTTGTCCCAAAAATGGCCTTGCTGTTTTAATTTTTTCTTTATATTTAATAGTTATTAATTTATTATTATTTATTTAATTTTGCCACGTTTTGAACCCTTAATTACAATTTTTTTAATTAATTGCAACTCTTTTCTTTTCCAACGTAACTATTAAAATTGTTTCAGTGTTGTTTTGCACAAAAGATAATCAAATTTAAATTTATTTTAATTTTTTATTAATTTCATTAATTTCTGTTTTATAAATTTGTTTGCTTTTTAAAAATTCTTAAAAAATTTTAATTATATACAAATTAATATTGATTGAACTATGGGCTACCTAGTAATTGAATAATTAAGAGATTTATGATAAAAATCTCTAACAAAATTAAATACAAACTTGGTAACATAAATAATGTATTTACAATTGCAAACATTATCAAAATTTAGAGTGGTGTTAAATTCAGTCTGGAAACAAATAAAAATAACAACTTTAGGAGTGTTCTTATAATCATTTTGTACTTCCTGAAGTGTTTAAAAGGATGTTAGATTAAGAATATATTTTTGTGATACTTCTGTGAATTAAATTTGTAATGTATTAATTCATCCTGGCATTTTTAATTCATTTTGAATTTCTCTAAAGTTTTGATTTTTGTCTTTGAAGTATTAATGCAGTTTCCTGTTGTATTTCTTTGAGACTAAACTTATTTCAGCAGATGACCTTGAATTTTTTTAAGATTGTAAAGGTAAATAATTTTTTTAGGTGATGGTTTGCTTAAGAAAAAAGCTTATCCTCATAAGCTTTAACACAACATTCCAGTCATTTGTTATTAAAAATATAACATAATTAAAAAAATTATTGTATTTAAAAATTGATTTACAGTTTTTTTTATTAATTGAATTTAAGGATTATCTGTTATTTTTTTATAAGTCTTAATAACAGTATAATGATGATGATGTTTAATTAATACAATTTTTATTTGAAATAGTATGGATAGCATGAGTGGTAGTCTTCACGGCAATGAATCTAGTTCTCGGCATTCGACTAGTCCTCCGCAGATATCGTCACCAGTAACAAATAGATCTGGAGAAACTTCACCTTTTAATTGGAATGAAACACTTAATTCCACCCAGAACATTCTTTCTAAAGGTAATCTTAAAATTTTTTAAAACTAAAACAGAAATAGCATTTTTTTGTGTTTAAATAAATTTAAAAAAAATTATATATATTATTAATGTTGTTAACTAATGAGTTTTAAATATAAATATTACATAAGAATGTTTTTATTATAGATATAAAAAAATTTTTNTATTTTAATTATTTTTATTTCCAAACTGATTTTAACCAGTTCTATAGTAAGGTAACATTCCAATAGACAATATGCAAAGCTTTTTTTTCAGTTTACAGCCGTATTTATTACACAAAATTTAAGTAAAGCTTAACATGCCGATCTTGCCCCGGTCTCCCCTATATGACGTAAGATTTCCACCCCCATATAAAAGTATAACCCAATGAAAGTCAAGACTAGATACAGAAAGCGTAGGAGCAGGAGGCCCGATTAACTATAGGCCTATACGAACTTGCAGTCTAGACCGGAAGTCACGTGATTTCCATTCAAAAATTTTCCCCAGTTGACTGGCACGACTCTTGTTATCAGGAAAATTATGATGTACAGGGGAAAGACATTAGTAATTTCAGATCGCGAGCATATATTTTAAATTAAATAAATTAAAAATTGCAGTTTAGCGTTGTGACCATGTCACAATAATTTTTACTCGTTAAACAATAAAAAACAATTCAATTTAGTTTAGTTTATTAGTTAACTGAAAGGTAATCCGAATTATTATATATTAAACAACATAATATGCAGTAAAATAAGAAAATGTCGTAAGATGATGGGATAAAAAAAATTATATTAATGAAAAGAAAATCATCTTATATCATTCCGTTTCCACTTATAATCGTTTATCATCATTATCTGATGATCTGTCAGGAAAAGAATTGTTTGATGTAACTTAGTAAAGATAATCGAATCGTTATTACTAGAACAGTAATTTTTTTACATTTTAGATTAGTGATTCTCGGCCTTTTTTTCTTAGTTGACCCCCTTTTAGTGAATTGGAGAATGTAACATTAATCATGAATACAGTTCACAACTCTTAAAGAGTTTGCGAACTATTGGTTGAGAAGCTTAATTTTAAAGCAATAAACTATTTAAATAGAAAGAATAATTAAAATTTTATTTCAAATAGGCTTTCCCAACAAAAATGATTACAAAAACAGAGTTAACATTTGATTTTCATCGCTTAAATATTTTGCTATTACATGCTCTAAGCAAGAACAGAAACATAGGAAGAAAAGTTGCTACGGCAACAATGAGTGGTGCACGCTTTCAAGCTTCTATTGGTAAGTTGTCATCTATCAGTATTTCTAGTTTTTTGTCTGTCTGTTTATTCTGTATGTGTGTCAATTGTATATATAAAACTCATACTTAAATTTCTGAAAGTTAATGTTAATAATCCAAATAACAGGAATAAATATTATATATAGGGTGTTCATACGCACCTGGAAAGTCAGGGATTTTCATTCATGTTTGGAAAAAGTCAGGGAATTTGTCTCCTTATCTACCGTGTTGATTTTGTTTGCTGAATATGGCTGACCAAGCGTAGCCATCTACAAGCAGCAAGAATGCTGCAATTTGTAATAGGAAAATATACCAGAATCCATTTTGAAATGGCTTTTTTCACCGTTCTGAAGCGATATAATTTTACAGTTGTGGATTAATAACAGGATAAACTACTTTTGTGTAATAGTGTTTAATTTTCAATTTTAATAATTCAGTGATTATAAAAAGATAAAATTTTTAATTAGAATAAAAAAAATAACTAATTAAAAATNATAATAAAATAAAATAAAATAAAACGTAGAGATGTAGACACAGAATCCCTATATGAGAATGTATCAGAAGTTATGCCTCTATAAAAAGTCTACAAAATTGGAGAAGTGATGATGACTGAGGATAAAAATACTTATCGATTTTTATCTAGTTTCTTATAAATCTTTTATTAGTGAAGTTTCTTATGATCCATTGTAAAGATATAAAATTACTTATTTAGAATAAGAAATGAATTAATTAAGTTTTTAAATCTCTTTTGAAATTCGTGATCTGAGAAAATCCTATAGCATTTTTGGAAGTGATTTAATTTGTTAAATTATTGACTTAATAAATAATCAATACATATATGTTTTTTGAGTTGTAGATTCATCTTTAAGCAAAAGGAAAAGTAATTGTAGTCAGTGATGTATGAATTCTTTCTGATGTAGTAACTGCTAAAATGATAATAAGTATTGGTGTAAATTATGCTGTGAATTTAATTCACTTTTATTTATTTATTTTTTTATCGTACTGAGTAGAAATACTACATGCTAAATAAACATAGAATTGTGCTTTTAACATTCAAAATAAATACGGACTTGTAATTCTAAAGTGCAAAATAAATATGAAATTGTGATTCTGAGGTGCAAAAGAAATGAGGAATTCAAGTCTAACACGCAAAATAAATGTGGCATTGTAATTCTAAAATCTAAAATAAATATAGAATTGAAATGCTAAAAAATAATTTTACACAAGTAAAGAATATTTAAAATTTTTCTAACCATTCTTTTATTAAAAAATAAATAAATAAAAATATATTTCATACCAATAAAAAAGACAAACTTTAGTGAAAATATCAAGAACATAAAAAAGAAACAAATTCTAATTGCTAGATAGTATTAAAATGGATTTGTTACGACATATTTATGGTAAACATTAAAGATTAGCATTATTATGCATGGAAAATAAGTTAAAATAAACTACTTAAGATAATCCTTTCTTGTACATAAGGACTTAATTTACATATTTACATTTACATGTAATAACTACAAGGAATTTCTTTAAAATTTTCCAATTTTTTTTTCTCTCTCTCTTTTATAATCTAGTTGAGTTAAACATACTGCGAGGAAATTTTAAGACGTGTTTAATTTTTAATCAGGAACTTTGAAAATATAAGAGAAGATTACTTAAAACGATTTTATGATAGTATAATGTTTTTATTTATGGCCTTCAAATGAAAAGTTTGTATATCTGGCCATCAAGTGCCTTATATTATGAATCATTAAACAAACTTTCTTAATTGGAAGGTTTAATTTACCATCCTATTATATATGTTATGTTTATTTGCGAGTAAGAAACTGTTGAAATTTTATGGACTATACACTAATTTTATTGTGTTTTAAAAATAAATAAGCGTAAGAACATGAAAATGTTGGCTGATTTTAAAATCTTCAAGAGGGTTTTAAATGAATATTTTAGTTAGATTTTATAACGTTAGAATCAGAGGAATTTAGAATTTCTTCTCATTTTTTCGGCTTTAAAATTTAATTTTAATAAACTGATAAATAGAATTTTAATACAGTTTTATTTGTATTAGTCTCTATAAATTTATTACATTATTAAAATTAATTTTTAAAAGATTTTTTTGTGAAATTTACCACTCGAATTTCAAATTTTGAAAGTTACGTTATAAAACGTTGTTACAAAAAAATGTTACGTTATAAAACGTAACATTTTTTTACGTTTTTTACGTTACATTTTTTACGTTAAAACGTGTTACAAAAGTGAATTCCAACTTA
>NW_019385303.1:225691-227519 GCF_000671375.1 Centruroides sculpturatus | reverse complement strand
ACATATCTATTGAGTAATAAGAAATATATATATATATAATATAAGAGGATTAATAATAAAATAAAATAAAATAAAACGTAGAGATGTAGACACAGAATCCCTATATGAGAATGTATCAGAAGTTATGCCTCTATAAAAAGTCTACAAAATTGGAGAAGTGATGATGACTGAGGATAAAAATACTTATCGATTTTTATCTAGTTTCTTATAAATCTTTTATTAGTGAAGTTTCTTATGATCCATTGTAAAGATATAAAATTACTTATTTAGAATAAGAAATGAATTAATTAAGTTTTTAAATCTCTTTTGAAATTCGTGATCTGAGAAAATCCTATAGCATTTTTGGAAGTGATTTAATTTGTTAAATTATTGACTTAATAAATAATCAATACATATATGTTTTTTGAGTTGTAGATTCATCTTTAAGCAAAAGGAAAAGTAATTGTAGTCAGTGATGTATGAATTCTTTCTGATGTAGTAACTGCTAAAATGATAATAAGTATTGGTGTAAATTATGCTGTGAATTTAATTCACTTTTATTTATTTATTTTTTTATCGTACTGAGTAGAAATACTACATGCTAAATAAACATAGAATTGTGCTTTTAACATTCAAAATAAATACGGACTTGTAATTCTAAAGTGCAAAATAAATATGAAATTGTGATTCTGAGGTGCAAAAGAAATGAGGAATTCAAGTCTAACACGCAAAATAAATGTGGCATTGTAATTCTAAAATCTAAAATAAATATAGAATTGAAATGCTAAAAAATAATTTTACACAAGTAAAGAATATTTAAAATTTTTCTAACCATTCTTTTATTAAAAAATAAATAAATAAAAATATATTTCATACCAATAAAAAAGACAAACTTTAGTGAAAATATCAAGAACATAAAAAAGAAACAAATTCTAATTGCTAGATAGTATTAAAATGGATTTGTTACGACATATTTATGGTAAACATTAAAGATTAGCATTATTATGCATGGAAAATAAGTTAAAATAAACTACTTAAGATAATCCTTTCTTGTACATAAGGACTTAATTTACATATTTACATTTACATGTAATAACTACAAGGAATTTCTTTAAAATTTTCCAATTTTTTTTTCTCTCTCTCTTTTATAATCTAGTTGAGTTAAACATACTGCGAGGAAATTTTAAGACGTGTTTAATTTTTAATCAGGAACTTTGAAAATATAAGAGAAGATTACTTAAAACGATTTTATGATAGTATAATGTTTTTATTTATGGCCTTCAAATGAAAAGTTTGTATATCTGGCCATCAAGTGCCTTATATTATGAATCATTAAACAAACTTTCTTAATTGGAAGGTTTAATTTACCATCCTATTATATATGTTATGTTTATTTGCGAGTAAGAAACTGTTGAAATTTTATGGACTATACACTAATTTTATTGTGTTTTAAAAATAAATAAGCGTAAGAACATGAAAATGTTGGCTGATTTTAAAATCTTCAAGAGGGTTTTAAATGAATATTTTAGTTAGATTTTATAACGTTAGAATCAGAGGAATTTAGAATTTCTTCTCATTTTTTCGGCTTTAAAATTTAATTTTAATAAACTGATAAATAGAATTTTAATACAGTTTTATTTGTATTAGTCTCTATAAATTTATTACATTATTAAAATTAATTTTTAAAAGATTTTTTTGTGAAATTTACCACTCGAATTTCAAATTTTGAAAGTTACGTTATAAAACGTTGTTACAAAAAAATGTTACGTTATAAAACGTAACATTTTTTTACGTTTTTTACGTTACATTTTTTACGTTAAAACGTGTTACAAAAGTGAATTCCAACTTA
>NW_019385303.1:214400-219417 GCF_000671375.1 Centruroides sculpturatus | reverse complement strand
GGTTGAGGCACACGTTTTAAACTTTTAAACGTGTACGTGTGACGTTCGGCGCCGCTTTCCCGTAAGCCTAAAAGTTTGACAATGATGTTTGGATAGTCGGTGGAATCACGCTCGACATTCCAAACACCATCGTCAAACTTTTAGGCTTACGGGAAAGCGGCGCCGAACGTCACACGTACACGTTTAAAACGTGTGCCTCAACCTCTCTAATACTCTGAAATACTCTGAAAAAGATGCCTACAATCAAATTCATGAATATGATCATAGATAAATTAATGCATGTAAACAACATAAACAAATTAACTGCTATGGATATTGAGCCCTTGAGCAATACAAATTCTTATTTGTGTTGTTTTGTATTGTATTATTTTTCGTAGAGTACTTGTAAGCATCATCCCACATATACCAAGAGCCTATGAATGACAAATTCCTGAATAAATTAGATATAAAATTCAGCTAAAATTTCAAATAAAATTTCTTAAAATTTGTCTTGTTTGTATTATTTCTTACGAAATAAAATAATTTTAAGTTCTTAAATTTATTTCAATAAGAAAGCCATTCATAAAACATTAAAAAAGTAAGAATTGCTGATCCACAATTAAAAAACCTTTATTTTAATTAAACTTTCACTAATATTTTTCCAATTATACACAACCAATTTATTGTATATATAAAAGAAGCATCACGTATAAAACACCTGTGCTTATTACTTTACCTACGTTTATATAAAATAAAATGAAACAGAACATAATTATATTTTATAAAGTCAGTAAACTTTCTAATTAATAAATTTCTNTTCAAATTTTATTTTATTTTCTTGAATTTATTTTGGTAGCCAGTATCAATAGAAACATTTTATAGCATTAGCATATTAATTTGAATTATTATTAGAGGGTAGAGATTACTCAAGTATGTAGATTGAAGAAAGGAGGAGAGTAAGAGCATGAGAAGATAAGGAGGAGAGACGATCCCAGTAGGATACTGAACAGATATGGTGAATGTGGAAGTATGGAAAATATATTAATTTGAATTATAATTTATTTATTTTTCACTTAATAAATTTTATACATCAGCATTCCAATCCAATTTCCAACAATTTATTTTTGAAAATCGGATTGACACTCTTGTTACGGGTGTTATACGTGATATTTTAATACAGAAATTTAAATTTAAATATAATATAATCAACAATTTAGTTTTAATTAATATTTACAGATTACTTCTCTTAATATAAACTTTAATCTTGTTTAATAAATTTCAAAAAATAATGACAGACGTAACTATCGTATTGTAAATAATTATATTCAGTGAAATTACAGATAGATTTGACTTTCATCAATAACTCATGACTATATATGATATTTATCGTTGAATAAATCGTAGCCCACATATTGGTGATCATTCTGAACAAAAAAATTCTTAACATTAAAAGATAAATCGGTAAACAAACAATTATTTATCTCTGGATTACTTAACACAATTTTATACCAAATAAACTTCTCTTCCTTAATCCTATCGATATCATGGAGTAAGAATGTCTCATACAATATATAAACTGTGTATCAGTAGGATTGTGAAGTATACATCAGTATAAAAAATACTTTTAGTTTAGTGTTTTTAATTCCTTTCATTAAAAATATTTTTAAAATTTTAATGGTCATTAGTTTATTAATGGAAAAACTTTTATTAATCAGGCTTAAAACATTAAAAAAACTGAATTTTTTACTAAATAAAATTTATGTATCAGTGTCAAAAATAATTTTTTAAAATATTTTTTTTTTATGCTTTCTTCAAAAAATATGTAATTATATTTCCGATTTTTCGAGTCTGTCTAACAGTCTTATAAACCACTTAGTTTGTTTTCTTTGTATGGAAAATAATCCTATAAAAATTTTTTTGTTTTTTATATATATACATACATAGAGAGATAAATAAAGATAACCTGGAATATAAAAAGTCATAACTTAAAAACTTCAAACTTTATATATTCAACATGCAAAATATTTCAGTTCCTGTAATGCAATATTCGTTTAAACTTTTAGTTCAAAACAAAAAGTAATCCAATTTATGAAAATACTATTTCATTTGTAAGAATTTTGTATATTTAAAATATGTTATATTTTATTCAGTTTTGAAAATAATGTTTTTTATATATTTTTTTAATAATTAAATTATTTAATTTAACATAAACTTATAAAATATTCTACATTCAATACAATGATTTTTATTGAGTGTATTTTATTCGTTTTTGTTGGAAAAGAAATCTAAAAAATTCACAAAAAACTCGATTAAAATCGAAAAAAATGTAATTCTAATTTTTCTCCTTGTTGCTTGACCCCAACAACGTATTTTCTGAAGTGTTTTTATGTTTTTATTTTCAACATCAACCAGAAAATGCTGAGATTTACAGTTACTAGTCACGAACATTTTGAAGATTTTATTTACCATTATTGTATATTATTTTTTTAATATTGATTTTTATTATCCTTTCGATTAATGTCTTTTTCTTTATTTTTTAAAAATATTTTTCATTGCTTCGGGCAGTTGTTTCGAAGATAAAATCTACCGAGTATAAATATTGGTAAAGTTCATAACCATAAATTATATGACATAAACAAAGGATTGTTCAAGAAAAATATCTATGGATGAACAAGTTACAACGTATTATAAACACAGAAATGCCCATAAAAAATAGCTATGGATAAACATGTGTTTATGTGTAAAGTAACTAATGAAAAAGTTCCCATGAATAGTATGAACACGAGGAAACAATTTACAGAAATCAGAAAGTTTACCCTTTTTATAAATTCAAACCTAATTTCACAATTTTTATAAATTCAATAATAATATTTACTGATTTTCATAATAATAATAACATTCCAAAAAAATTATTTATTGAATTTTTTACAGAATTTAAAATTAAATTTTGGAAGTAAAAACTGTAATAAATGGTTTTCTACATCATCGAAAAGAGTTTTATTTATATTAATAAAGTTTGCCTAAAAATAGTACTAAAATAAATAATTATAATTAAGATAATAATTACAGCAGTTTTAAAATAAACTTTCAATATTAATTTTAATTTAAAAATTTTTCAAAATTAAAAAATATATTTAATGGAGTTGAAAATATATAAAAGTTTTGTCATTATTTCCCAGATTAATATTTAAGCTTTTATTTAAAATATTTGATTTTAATTTATTTTTTATACTAATTAACGAAAAGTAAATAATAGAAATAATAATTTTTAAAATAAAATTCAGTTTTATAAACAAACCAGATATAATTATTATTGCCTTTCATAGGTTTGCGAGATGTGGTCCTTGAGGAGAGTAGAATCAGTTGGATGGAAAGGTTCACAAATTAAGAGGTGCTAAAGAGAGTAAGAGTAGAAAGATGCTTACTAGAGAGCATAATGAAAGGAAAACTGCTTTTGCACCACATCTCATAAGAGGAAACATGGAAATCTTAAGGAGAAAGATTGAGGGCACTAGAGAAAGAGAAAGACCTCGAATAACCTGGGCTGGATATATAAGTGACTAGACAAGATGAAGTCTGAGAAAAGCAAGGAACCGTGATCATTGAAGGACCATCATTTATCAGTTGCAACCCTGAGACAGAAGAAGGCTACAAGAATCGAATAGATAAGTTTGCCAAGGAACAAATCCGATGATCGTAAAGTTACTATGATCAAAGTGAATGTTTTATGTTTCATTATTAATCATGGACAAATTAAGTACCATAAATAAACTAAATGCTATGAACGATAGAACTTTAGACAAATCAAACTTATATAAACAGCATACCCGTGAATATATCAAGTTCTACTAGTAAACTCTTGGGGAAAAAAAAGAAAATAGAGAGGTTGAGGCACACGTTTTAAACGTGTAAACGTGTACGTGTGACGTTCGGCGCCGCTTTCCCGTAAGCCTAAAAGTTTGACAATGATGTTTGGATAGTCGGTGGAATCACGCTCGACATTCCAAACACCATCGTCAAACTTTTAGGCTTACGGGAAAGCGGCGCCGAACGTCACACGTACACGTTTACACGTTTAAAACGTGTGCCTCAACCTCTCTATTTTCTTTTTTTTCCCCAAGAGTTTACTAGTAGAACTTGATATATTCACGGGTATGCTGTTTATATAAGTTTGATTTGTCTAAAGTTCTATCGTTCATAGCATTTAGTTTATTTATGGTACTTAATTTGTCCATGATTAATAATGAAACATAAAACATTCACTTTGATCATAGTAACTTTACGATCATCGGATTTGTTCCTTGGCAAACTTATCTATTCGATTCTTGTAGCCTTCTTCTGTCTCAGGGTTGCAACTGATAAATGATGGTCCTTCAATGATCACGGTTCCTTGCTTTTCTCAGACTTCATCTTGTCTAGTCACTTATATATCCAGCCCAGGTTATTCGAGGTCTTTCTCTTTCTCTAGTGCCCTCAATCTTTCTCCTTAAGATTTCCATGTTTCCTCTTATGAGATGTGGTGCAAAAGCAGTTTTCCTTTCATTATGCTCTCTAGTAAGCATCTTTCTACTCTTACTCTCTTTAGCACCTCTTAATTTGTGAACCTTTCCATCCAACTGATTCTACTCTCCTCAAGGACCACATCTCGCAAACCTATGAAAGGCAATAATAATTATATCTGGTTTGTTTATAAAACTGAATTTTATTTTAAAAATTATTATTTCTATAATTTACTTTTCGTTAATTAGTATAAAAAATAAATTAAAATCAAATATTTCAAATAAAAGCTTAAATATTAATCTGGGAAATAATGACAAAACTTTTATATATTTTCAACTCCATTAAATATATTTTTTAATTTTGAAAAATTTTTAAATTAAAATTAATATTGAAAGTTTATTTTAAAACTGCTGTAATTATTATCTTAATTATAATTATTTATTTTAGTACTATTTTTAGGCAAACTTTATTAATATAAATAAAACTCTTTTCGATGATGTAGAAAACCATTTATTACAGTTTTCCAGAACGAAAGGCA
>NW_019385303.1:209170-213023 GCF_000671375.1 Centruroides sculpturatus | reverse complement strand
TTTAATTTAAAGTATTAAATATATTTATTATTAATAATTTGATTTTACGAAGAACAGTATTCGAAGAGAGAAATTTTTAACATTAAATTTACAAAACGATGATTAAAATAAAAGCAATTAAAGATGATAAATAAGCAGAAAATGCAATTATTTTTCTTCAGAAAAATTCTTTTAAATTTACTCAATTAATTAAATGCCATTAATAAAAATTTTATTCCTTATAAAACACAAAAGATATTGTTTTATAAATTATACAATTAAGTCATTTTGATACTTTAGTAATTGATGATAACGTAATTTACAACGTGTTTAATTATATTAATCAATGTCAAAGACAATAATGGAAATAAAATTCTAGAAAAAAATATATGTTCTATAAATATCGTAATTCTGTATATCATAATTTATTTTAATGGTATGGAACATGTAAAAAAAATTATTACTTCGGAAGTTTAATGGATTACTTGTATCAAATTGTATATCTGTGCCCAACACTGTCTGTTTAATCGTCAGCTGTTCTAAATTTCTGAAAAGACACTAGTATTATTAATGGGGATTGATAATACAGAGGGTAGTACAGAAAGCATTAACTGATTACAGTATGGTATCATTATCGAATATACATTGTCTCGAACACAGCTTGCAGTTGTCATTTCTCACAGATAACCAGCTAAATATTACTATTTAGTTGGATAAACCATAAGGTTTATGCTGATTAAAATCGGCTATTATCCTTCAAATATGTAAACTGTAGGTAAAAAAATCGTAGGAACTATCGCATCTAGTAATCTTTACAAGCATTTCTATTGTTAATACTGTTTAAGAGAATGTCATAAATTACTGTAGCTTCAATATAGAATACGTAAATGTGGCTGTAGAAGTGGCTACAGTAAGGATTACTGCAGCCACTTCTGCTCTAAATCTCGACAAATTGCTCACTGTATGTAAGCAATTTGCTAAATTTATATATTATTTTCATATAAAAAATTGTGATTAAATTATCTTTCTCACAACATAACTCGCTAAATGAGAACTTTTTTTACTAGATTAATGTGAGAAATTTTATTTATCTATGTTTCAAATAATAAAAATGGAGTATAAAAATTATATACTATATTCTTAATCGCATCCAGTAATAATTATATAAATTAAATATATTTTATCATTGTAATTATGTTTAATTTTCTTAAAATCAACGCCAAAATTTATCCTGTATTCAAAACTAAAGCAGGTAAATGTATCTGTAAAATAAAAAGCTATGAACGTGACTACAGTGAGGAATATGCAGTGAATTTATTGCAGTTTTTATATTTATGTATGTTTTTTATTTTATTATATATCATTATAACTAAATTCACCTGTCATTGCTCACATACACAAGTTAAATATTACTGTTTAATTCGATAAATCATACATTAAAGCTGATTATAATCGACACTTACGCTTCAAATAAAAAGCTGGGATTAAATATATATATATAAAACTACTATTATTTTTATTACTAAANAGTCCAGTTACCTGAATATAATTTCAATAGTTGATTATTATACCGTGAATTTAATTTATTTAACCTAATTTGTAACATTAGGTATATAATTTCATAGCTAAGATTATATTGAAAAACATGAAGTGCATTTCCAGGCTAATTGAATAACATTTGAAACAATTTAATTCTCCACGATCAAGTTGCAATGAATGATGGTTGCACCGGGAATTGATATCTGAAATTATCTTCCAATGTTTGTTGTATTAGTCAATATATAAGAAGGATGGAAACCTGAAGTAAAAACAGTTAAACCATTGTGTATATCCTTTTATTTACTTCATCACTTACTATTTGTAATGAGCAAAATTTATTGACATCGTCACAATGCCTTGCTGCAACTGTTCATTATATTTTAATTTTATTTTAAATTTACTAAAATCGAGAGCATATATTTCAAATTAAATAAATTTAAAATATGTTCTCGATTTTAGTAGTGTCTTGTCCCTGTACATCATACATACTTTTAAAGATCAATGATGAAAATTCAAGAGATTCAGATGATTGAATAATAAAAGTAAATAATAGAAATAATAATTTTTAAAATAAAATTCAGTTTTATAAACAAACCAGATATAATTATTATTGCCTTTCATAGGTTTGCGAGATGTGGTCCTTGAGGAGAGTAGAATCAGTTGGATGGAAAGGTTCACAAATTAAGAGGTGCTAAAGAGAGTAAGAGTAGAAAGATGCTTACTAGAGAGCATAATGAAAGGAAAACTGCTTTTGCACCACATCTCATAAGAGGAAACATGGAAATCTTAAGGAGAAAGATTGAGGGCACTAGAGAAAGAGAAAGACCTCGAATAACCTGGGCTGGATATATAAGTGACTAGACAAGATGAAGTCTGAGAAAAGCAAGGAACCGTGATCATTGAAGGACCATCATTTATCAGTTGCAACCCTGAGACAGAAGAAGGCTACAAGAATCGAATAGATAAGTTTGCCAAGGAACAAATCCGATGATCGTAAAGTTACTATGATCAAAGTGAATGTTTTATGTTTCATTATTAATCATGGACAAATTAAGTACCATAAATAAACTAAATGCTATGAACGATAGAACTTTAGACAAATCAAACTTATATAAACAGCATACCCGTGAATATATCAAGTTCTACTAGTAAACTCTTGGGGAAAAAAAAGAAAATAGAGAGGTTGAGGCACACGTTTTAAACGTGTAAACGTGTACGTGTGACGTTCGGCGCCGCTTTCCCGTAAGCCTAAAAGTTTGACAATGATGTTTGGATAGTCGGTGGAATCACGCTCGACATTCCAAACACCATCGTCAAACTTTTAGGCTTACGGGAAAGCGGCGCCGAACGTCACACGTACACGTTTACACGTTTAAAACGTGTGCCTCAACCTCTCTATTTTCTTTTTTTTCCCCAAGAGTTTACTAGTAGAACTTGATATATTCACGGGTATGCTGTTTATATAAGTTTGATTTGTCTAAAGTTCTATCGTTCATAGCATTTAGTTTATTTATGGTACTTAATTTGTCCATGATTAATAATGAAACATAAAACATTCACTTTGATCATAGTAACTTTACGATCATCGGATTTGTTCCTTGGCAAACTTATCTATTCGATTCTTGTAGCCTTCTTCTGTCTCAGGGTTGCAACTGATAAATGATGGTCCTTCAATGATCACGGTTCCTTGCTTTTCTCAGACTTCATCTTGTCTAGTCACTTATATATCCAGCCCAGGTTATTCGAGGTCTTTCTCTTTCTCTAGTGCCCTCAATCTTTCTCCTTAAGATTTCCATGTTTCCTCTTATGAGATGTGGTGCAAAAGCAGTTTTCCTTTCATTATGCTCTCTAGTAAGCATCTTTCTACTCTTACTCTCTTTAGCACCTCTTAATTTGTGAACCTTTCCATCCAACTGATTCTACTCTCCTCAAGGACCACATCTCGCAAACCTATGAAAGGCAATAATAATTATATCTGGTTTGTTTATAAAACTGAATTTTATTTTAAAAATTATTATTTCTATAATTTACTTTTCGTTAATTAGTATAAAAAATAAATTAAAATCAAATATTTCAAATAAAAGCTTAAATATTAATCTGGGAAATAATGACAAAACTTTTATATATTTTCAACTCCATTAAATATATTTTTTAATTTTGAAAAATTTTTAAATTAAAATTAATATTGAAAGTTTATTTTAAAACTGCTGTAATTATTATCTTAATTATAATTATTTATTTTAGTACTATTTTTAGGCAAACTTTATTAATATAAATAAAACTCTTTTCGATGATGTAGAAAACCATTTATTACAGTTTTCCAGAACGAAAGGCA
>NW_019385303.1:196919-207699 GCF_000671375.1 Centruroides sculpturatus | reverse complement strand
TTTAATTTAAAGTATTAAATATATTTATTATTAATAATTTGATTTTACGAAGAACAGTATTCGAAGAGAGAAATTTTTAACATTAAATTTACAAAACGATGATTAAAATAAAAGCAATTAAAGATGATAAATAAGCAGAAAATGCAATTATTTTTCTTCAGAAAAATTCTTTTAAATTTACTCAATTAATTAAATGCCATTAATAAAAATTTTATTCCTTATAAAACACAAAAGATATTGTTTTATAAATTATACAATTAAGTCATTTTGATACTTTAGTAATTGATGATAACGTAATTTACAACGTGTTTAATTATATTAATCAATGTCAAAGACAATAATGGAAATAAAATTCTAGAAAAAAATATATGTTCTATAAATATCGTAATTCTGTATATCATAATTTATTTTAATGGTATGGAACATGTAAAAAAAATTATTACTTCGGAAGTTTAATGGATTACTTGTATCAAATTGTATATCTGTGCCCAACACTGTCTGTTTAATCGTCAGCTGTTCTAAATTTCTGAAAAGACACTAGTATTATTAATGGGGATTGATAATACAGAGGGTAGTACAGAAAGCATTAACTGATTACAGTATGGTATCATTATCGAATATACATTGTCTCGAACACAGCTTGCAGTTGTCATTTCTCACAGATAACCAGCTAAATATTACTATTTAGTTGGATAAACCATAAGGTTTATGCTGATTAAAATCGGCTATTATCCTTCAAATATGTAAACTGTAGGTAAAAAAATCGTAGGAACTATCGCATCTAGTAATCTTTACAAGCATTTCTATTGTTAATACTGTTTAAGAGAATGTCATAAATTACTGTAGCTTCAATATAGAATACGTAAATGTGGCTGTAGAAGTGGCTACAGTAAGGATTACTGCAGCCACTTCTGCTCTAAATCTCGACAAATTGCTCACTGTATGTAAGCAATTTGCTAAATTTATATATTATTTTCATATAAAAAATTGTGATTAAATTATCTTTCTCACAACATAACTCGCTAAATGAGAACTTTTTTTACTAGATTAATGTGAGAAATTTTATTTATCTATGTTTCAAATAATAAAAATGGAGTATAAAAATTATATACTATATTCTTAATCGCATCCAGTAATAATTATATAAATTAAATATATTTTATCATTGTAATTATGTTTAATTTTCTTAAAATCAACGCCAAAATTTATCCTGTATTCAAAACTAAAGCAGGTAAATGTATCTGTAAAATAAAAAGCTATGAACGTGACTACAGTGAGGAATATGCAGTGAATTTATTGCAGTTTTTATATTTATGTATGTTTTTTATTTTATTATATATCATTATAACTAAATTCACCTGTCATTGCTCACATACACAAGTTAAATATTACTGTTTAATTCGATAAATCATACATTAAAGCTGATTATAATCGACACTTACGCTTCAAATAAAAAGCTGGGATTAAATATATATATATAAAACTACTATTATTTTTATTACTAAAACTATAATTTTATTATGATAAATACTATAAATTACCTTAGTTGTACTGTAGAATACGTAATTAGGGCTATTATAAAGGTTATAAAGAAACTACATGATAAATTTATTGATATTTAAAGTGAATTTTTAAATTATATATTTCCATTTAAGCATAAAAAATTTCGTGTTAAAATTACAAATGAAATCATTGACTACTGACTTACAAAGCACACAAAAAGAATGTTACCTCGAAGCTATCTTATAAAACAAGAGACCACTTTCTTGACCTTCTTACTGTGGTCTGATCAATGGAATGAATACAGTGATTGACAAACCTTAGCTTTTTAGGGGAAACATCCTTTAATAGTGGTTAGATGGTAGAAGACCATCTACAATAATTTGGAACCAATCTATGTGTTACCACCTGCCTCTGTCTCATACAACTAAGATGGCTTAAGATGGCACGACTTGCAAAGCATTAAATCTGTTCTCTAAGGTACCATACGAATTTATAACAAGATTCTTCAATTAAATCATTTAAAAATTTATTAAATTAATGAACTAAATAAACATTTTATAGTAGATTAAATTATTAATAAATTTATAACGATTCTCGAATTGTCTTCGTGTGCAAAGATGATGAATCTTTGATAAAACTTTTGAAAATTTAAGTTATGAAAACTGTCTTCAAACGTTGTAATTTTTATGATAGGCCATTATTTTTAATACTTCAGGCAATTTTTATAATGTTCTACTGATTTTAAATTTACATAATTATCTAGTAATAAAACTGAACAACATCGAATCCATTAAAATTAAATTTTAAACATTTGCATTATTAGAGATTGATATTGCTGTAAAAAATATTTATATGTTCCCTAGAACTTTGTATAGAATTAATTTTTAATGTTAGAAATTTAAAATATATATATATATTCATTTTATTAAACAAATTCTCATTAAAAATATTTGACTTATATTAATTTAATGAGTCAGAGTATTTTTTCTTTTAAATATTTTTTTAAAAATTAATAAAACTAAAATATTTTTGAATAAAATGTCATTTTTTTAATCAAAATTCTTAACAATTAATAAAAATATATGCATTAATTTTACGAGTATTTAATTGTTTTTAATTAGAATTCTTATGTTTTTCGAAATGCTCGAAATTTTTGTTCGGAAAATATCCTTACGGCTTGCCATATTTATCTAGAATTTTAGGTTTAATCTTGAATTTTATGAGTATTTTTTTATAGATAAGAAGAATAATTTCCTGCATTTATAAAACGCTTCTATTAATAAATACATTCCTTATATATTCTATGATTTTAACATTTCAATACAGTAAAATAGAAAAATCAAATTCACTTCCAAAAAAAACTTATTTCATCTCAATTGTCAGCTTCAAAAAAATGAAAAAAATAAAAAACTAATAATATAAAAAATTTGATAGAACAGCAAAGAACTATAATTTGAAATACTATAAAAAAGAAAATATAATAATATTTTTTTATAAAATATTTTATATTTTATTTTCTTATCTAACAAATTATAAATTCAGATAATAAATAATTAACGAAACCACGCGAATTATACGTTATATATTATCATTATCCTATTCATCTTCTAGAGTAATTTTGACGTAAACATTTTTATTTTTAGTAAAATCATAATTATAACTAATAAAATTTCTCTATCTAGTAATAAAATAATACCCTTTAATGACTAGAAAACTACGATACGATCATTTGATTGGTAAGAGGTACAAGGTAGTGTGTAATGTAAATTTTTCTGCACCCCAGTAAGCAGCACGCGATCTTTCTCTTCCATTATAACAAGTATTCGTTCCTACCTACAATGTGCGACACGCTAGGTTGAATGACTGTGCATCAATCATTCTCAGCAAGAGGCCAAACCTAGCATCTGTGACAAATAAGTGATGAGTTAGAAAGGCAGAAACATTGTTCAGATTTTAAATACACTTCCTTCCTTCTGTTTTTACTTCTTTGATTTTTTTTCCAGTTGGAAAATAACGTTGATTTTCACGATAATTTCTGCTTAACTGAACGGATTAGGTAGTAACGACAAGAAAAAGGAAAATTTCTAGTTTAACAACTTGTATTAAAGGACATTGATCAAATACAATGACATTTAGCAGGATTTATTTTCACACTACAATTGTTCTAACGGTTTATTAAACATTATTCTGTGATTCTCTAACCATGCTTTAAACTAAATTCTAATTAAGCATATTTTATTTATCATTTCATTTAATGATAAGTTTTAATTTACGTATAAATATATATTTATATTAAATTTTATCATTTATCGTGTATTCAGATTACTATTTAGTTAAACAATATTAAATCTAAATTAATTTAAATGTTTGTTTATACTGATGTATTTTTAATGTTATAATACAATAAATTGTCTCATAAATTACATTAATAATTGCAATTATTTAAATATTAATATAATTATTTTTATTATTGTAAATATATATGTTAATGTGTTTTATGTATCATTTGATTTAATAATAAATTCTAATGTGTGAGTATATTGTATCATTTATAATTTAATTAAATTATTTTTATTTTTTAATGTCAAATTCATATTAATATAAATGCATATATTTATTATATTTTTAATTAATTAATGAGCAATTACTTATTGTGAAATCCTTTACAATGCCGAGCTGCAATTTTTAATCATATTTTTAATTAATTTAATTTAAAATATATGCTCTCGATCTTAAATTAATAGTGTCATGCCCCTGTATATTATACTTTTCCTGACAACAACAGAGTCATGCCGGTTATTTATGTAACTCCGTTCTGAGGAAACTTTTTGAATTGAAATCACTGCCTTTCGTTCTGGACCGGAAGGTAGTATGTAGTTGATCAAGGCATTCTGCCCTTAAGTTTTCCATACCTATCTGTACTTTCATCTATCTAACACCATTCTCGAGACTAAGGAAGGACGGACAGAGAGGCGGACGAAAGTGTGAATTTATAGGTTTACAGTTTTTTCAAATCGCAGCCCAATTAGCATGTTTAAAAACTATAATGCAGAAAAATATACTCTAAATTAAAGCAGTAATTTTTAAGATTTTAAGGGAAAGGACCTAGACCAGTTCTTAACTTGGAATCCACACCAAGTTAAAAACCTGGGTCTAGACAAAGTTCTTAACCTAGCAGGAGTCTAGACCAGGGATTCTTAATCTGGAGTTCACGAACCTCCAAGAAGTCCGTACAAAGTTTCCAGGAGTCTGTGGGCTTGAAGGATAAAAATCAACTTTAACTTTCCTATATTTTAAATGTATTGTATTATTAACAGTGGCACATTATCCTATGGGCAAAAAAGGTAATTGCCTGGGACCCCACTAACAAGGGGCCGCAAACCAATCTTTTATTAAAAAAATATTTATCCAAAAAATTTCCTCGAAGAAAAATGTCTGACCCTTAATTCATATTTGCCTGGGCCACGTGAAGCTATAACGTGCCACTAATTGTTAATTATTGTGTTAACAAAGAATCACATATATCATATTAGCATATTAAAACATTATTACGTGAAGGGCTCCTTGATCTTCAGCTGACTGGAAAAAGGGTCCATGGAATAAAAAAGGTTAAGAAATCTTAATCTAGACTAAAGAAGAGAGTGAGGGAACGAGAAAGAGGATAAGGAAGGAAAAAAGAAATTTGTATTAATTTATTCTTATTAATATAAATCAATACATTTATAATATTTTATTTATTGTTTTGTGTTTTAACATTTATTTGTTAATTAATAATTCAGTTTAATATTTTATACATGAAGCAAAAGGCTGTCTACGAAGATAAATGTTATAAATATATCCATTTTTACCACTTCATATATAATCACTTAAAAATGAAATAATGTATAAAAATAATAAAAATAAATTAAGTAATTTAGACAAAAATAAACTATTAAATCCCTATGTTACTAAATAAACACGTCTTGATTGCAAAAATAACTTCATATATTAACGATTTTGTGTAGAGCGTGATGGACAGAAAAAGTAGAGAAAAATGACTAAATTTATAAAAATATAATCAGAAGGGAAAAAATATACAGAAATTGCTTTGCTTAATTATCTACCAATTCATTTATTAATTTTAATATCATGAAATTGTTTCAGTTTATCGATTGATGTCAAATCTTAGGAGAGAAGCCATCAGTTTGATAATTGAGAACTTTAATTAATAAAGCTGTTTGAATAAAACATAGTTATAAATTATTNAATTTTATTAAAATATTATTCTGTCAAAGAAAATAATAAACATTTTAGAAATTTTACATATTTATACTGTATAGTAATTGTTTGAAAAGAATTTTTCTAAATAAATTAAATTTTTCACAATGTAGAAGATGGTGTGTAATTAAATTATCTTTTTGACATTCAGAACAGTTACCTGAATATAATTTCAATAGTTGATTATTATACCGTGAATTTAATTTATTTAACCTAATTTGTAACATTAGGTATATAATTTCATAGCTAAGATTATATTGAAAAACATGAAGTGCATTTCCAGGCTAATTGAATAACATTTGAAACAATTTAATTCTCCACGATCAAGTTGCAATGAATGATGGTTGCACCGGGAATTGATATCTGAAATTATCTTCCAATGTTTGTTGTATTAGTCAATATATAAGAAGGATGGAAACCTGAAGTAAAAACAGTTAAACCATTGTGTATATCCTTTTATTTACTTCATCACTTACTATTTGTAATGAGCAAAATTTATTGACATCGTCACAATGCCTTGCTGCAACTGTTCATTATATTTTAATTTTATTTTAAATTTACTAAAATCGAGAGCATATATTTCAAATTAAATAAATTTAAAATATGTTCTCGATTTTAGTAGTGTCTTGTCCCTGTACATCATACATACTTTTAAAGATCAATGATGAAAATTCAAGAGATTCAGATGATTGAATAATACTTTATAGAAAATTCCTGAATAATTTGATAATATCTAATCTTTTATGGGTTTATCGTCTATTTCTGTTTTAATTTCGTATCCTGTTACAGAACGATCCAATTTAAAATTTAATCCCAAAAAATTATAATTTTCCTAAAAATTTCAATAGAAATGGGTTAAAATAAGAATTCAAACACATGATAAACCAGTTTTAAATAATTTATAAATTTTAATAAATATAATAAATTGAAAGTTATCCAAACTTATAAAATTATAATATATTTACCACTGAACACTAGTAGTTAGCAGCCTTCGCGCCTCGCCAACGAACTGGCCACGTGGTTTTCCGAATTTTCTTCACGTGAATAACACCTAAATAAGAACCAGTTTTCCAAGTCCTCTCGGGGGCACCCCCTTGACAAATCGCCCACGTATTGCATTATCTTATTCCATTAAACCAAACGAAATTAATTAAAATTTCGATTTCGTCAATAATTTTTTTACATAAAAAATAAGTTTATTAATATTTTACAAGTTTAAATATATTTTATTTGGAATTAATATTTTCGCTAATAAGATTAAATTTAATTTATAAATTCTTCGTCTAAAGACAAATTGTTGTAAATAGATCATCTTCAAGTGGTTCGTGAATTTTCAGATCATTTTCAAGATTAGTAGAGCTTCTATGAAGATCTTTATCAAACAAAGAAAATATTCAGTAAACATCTTCAAGTTCAGCAAGTTTTTTATGAAGATATTCTCACTAAAAAGTATATTGGGCTTGCAATTTTCGAATTACAGACCTATACATTTTCACTGTCATCCGACCTCTTGTCTGTCTATATGTCCTTCCTTAATCTCAAGAACAGTGTTAGATAGATGAAAGTCGAGGTAGATATGGAAAGCTTATGAGCAGAAAGTCCCGATTAACTACTAAGAACTTCTGGTATGAACTAGAATTCGTGTAATTTTATTCAAAAATATTCTTTATAACGGAGTTACATAGATTACTGTTATGACTTTGTTGTGATAAGAAAAAGTATTATGTACAGGGGTAAGCCGCTACTAATTTGAGGTGGAGAGCATATATTTTAAATTAAATAAGTTAAAAATTATCATGAAACATTGCAGCCCTGCATTGTGACGATGTCACAATATTTGCTAATTTTCAATAATAAACTGTTTAAAATTGTAGAAAATCGAACTAAAAGGTTAATTAAAATAATTTTCTACAATTTTTTTTACTAAAAATATATTTTTCAGATTTTCGATTTTCGATTTTCTATGAAAATCTTTACAATTTTCATTACTCTATTCAATTTATGATAAAGATCTTTGTATAAAAGAATAATTGTTAGCTATTTACTAATCGAGTTTTTATTTTAAAAATTCACTAATATACTTAATTTTCGATTCATTAATCAAACTGAATAATTTTAGACAATTTTATGATTTAATATTATACTTAGATTCTTTATTAAAAGCATAATTTGCACCATACTATTCTATCGTCTACAAAAATCCTTACAAAATAATAAGAATTCCATACTGGTTTTCACTAAAACATTCAGTAAATTGAATAAAATAGCTATTTTCATATATTGACTAGTCAATTTTCTATTCAAATCTTCATTGTAAAGCGGTAATTTTCAATAACAAAGTATAGAAAGATCGATCGGTGAATAACTAGAAATTATTATATTTTTTTTCCGATATAGAATTTATATAGAAAATCGAATAGTGAACTGAAAACTATCTTGTCAATAAAGATCCACATAGAATATTGAATAATAGACATCCGAAAATATCCTTTTTCAATAAAGCTCTGAATAAAAGAGATCTTCATAGAGGATCGATTAAGTTCCTTAATTGATCTTCAATGAAGATCTTTACTATTCTATCACATTATTATTCGAAAATTCTATGAAGATCTTCATTACAAAAGGTAATTTTTTTAATTCGTTATTCGATTTTCTGTACAGGAAAAATAATTTTCGCTCCTCACCACCAATAACCAATCGATCTTCTGTACATCATTACAGAAAATAGTGCCTTGTAAATGAAGAATTTTATAAGGAAAAAATAATCCATAAAAATTTATTCTATTTTTATGTAATTTATTGAAAATTTGAACATTTAGAAATCTTCATTGGAGAAATTGAAATTTTTAGAATGATTACTTTATTATCCATTTTCAAATAACTTGACAGATACTTGATTGAAGAGTATATATTTAAACGTTTTCTACTCCAATTTGTTTTCTAAAAAAATATTTAAAAAATGACAAGAAATGTAGGTTGATGAAATTATCTGACAAATTGACGTCTATTATGCAGGATAGACATTGATTTCTTTCGCGTCAATTACCTTAATTACTAAGGATCAATTCAGATACGACACGTTTCTGTGGTCAGAACAATGTCCTTATCAAATTAATGGCGTATTTGAATTTAAAAATAAAAAAAAGAAAATGTGAATAAGGATATTTTTATTGTCCGCTTATAGGCGATGAGAAAAGAAATTTTTATGTTTAATGGTACCAATTTTTGTGAATCGAGTGGAACATAAATCGACTCCCTCTTACTAGTTTTAACAGTGATAAAAGACTAAAAATATTGGTATGAAATATGAATACTTTACGTTTTTTGGATCGAATCAATTTAATTGAAAGGAAAATTTTCAAAAAGTAGTGATTAAATTGCTAAATCTTGTACATAAATCTTATAAAAATACTAAGCCAATAAGATATTCTTTTGATAACTTTCTGAAATAATTTTGAATTAAATTTGACTTTTAAAAAAAGGATAGGCAGTTCATTAAGTGAATAAGAAATTCAGAAAAAAATGTATAAAAAATTTTTATGATGTTTTTATATCAAGTGGTATAATAATTGATTTCGTGAGAATCGATTTAGTTGAAAGATTCATTTAACATCAAAGAATTGCATGATTCTTATGGCAAATTTCTGCTGTTTTATAATTGTTGAGTCGTTTACTAATGATATAATTAATGTAGTAATTACATAATAATAATTGTCTTGCGATAATTACATAGATTCACTTAAAGCATTGCATGATTCTTGTGGGACTTTTGTATGGTTGAATAAATTTTAGTTGTGTTCGTATAGTAATGTTATAATTAATAAAATAATAACTATGAAGATTCATCTAACATTAATGGTATTGCAAGATTCGTATGAAGAATTTATAAGTGGTATACTTAAAGTAATGGTGAAGTGTGTGTAAAGTAATGGTATGGTAAGAATAATTGATTTCCTTAGAACACAATTAGTAGCGATTCATCAAAGGAAAAAAATGCACTGTGTGATTCTCGTGAATAATTTATTAGTAGTATACGTGGTAAAGTAACGATGTAGTAAGAATAATTGATTTTCTTACGAATTGACTTAGTAGAGATTCATTAAATTTCAGAAGCATAATATGATTCCTGCAAATAATTTATACTTTATGGTATCAGAACAAAGAAAAGATAAAATAAAATTAGTTTGTAAAATTTAATGTATTTTATTTGATTGGAATAAATAACCATAAAGTTTTCTACAACTATTTTATTAATACCTTGAGAGAATCACTGAGAGAATCGTATTGTTGTTATAGTAAACATCGGAAGTATTGATTTGGAAGTCTGTACAGTAGTACTTTTCTGATTATTTACCTAGATAAATCCTCGATATAATAAATTTTTATGGCTTACCACGAATATCTCTATGAAATCTGGTAAAAGTAATTTGGATAATTTTATATACAGTACGTCTATACATTTTTTCCTCTAAAAATCTAAAGAAAATACTTTATTTATTTTTATAATAATCAACTCTTCTATGTTGATTGTCTTTATTTATTTGTTGGAAAAGTTTTGATTGTTTCCTTGGCAATTTATTTCCTTAATTAAAACCAAATATATCTTATATTCTTTCTTCATAACGTATTACTTTCTCTTTAAAAATAGCCTTTTTTAATTGGTTTTAATATTAAAAATATATAAAAATATAATAGTTTTATAATAATAACTATTAAAATTTTTATCAGAACATACTTTAAAATTCTATATCTAAAGAAACCTTAATAAACTCGCATTACATGGAGGAAATATCAAAGAATTTTGCATGAATCTTTTATAACTTGTTCCCTTTTATTTTTGTAAAATGTAATATTTACTATCGTGATTTATATAAGAATATTTGCATATTCAAAGAATATATTCTTTGGAAATTTTCAAACTTAATACAATGAAAATTCAAGAAAATTCTATCAATAATTTATGAAAAATAACAGAAGAGTAAATAGGAATTTAATAGAAATTAGTAGGAAAATATCATAC
>NW_019385303.1:194371-196773 GCF_000671375.1 Centruroides sculpturatus | reverse complement strand
ATTCAGAACGATTTTTAAATGTTTTTTTTTTTTTTTTTTTTAGTCTTTTTTACAGCACTAATGTCTTAAAGAAGAAAGTTTTCCTCTAGTTAAATACTACTTAAGTTTGATAGGAGGGGAAAAAAATAAAAATAAAAATAAAATAAAACTGTTCTAAGTTGCCTTTACATTTCAGTTGCATGGTAGGGTTCTACTATTTAAAGTAAATTATTAAATTTAATTTTAATTAAAATTATGATAAATTACTGTGAAGAATTTTCTAAATTATCTAATGTATTTTTTTCTCTCTCCTTTTTTTTTATAAATATTAAAGCATATTGCATTATGGAGGTAGATACAGAAAACAATGCTACCCGTTCACAACCTGTTATTTATTAAATTTTACACTTAGATGCACTTCTTCTTCCAGATGTGATGGCATCAGATACTATTTGATGGCGTGACCGGAGTTAGTTTGATTCAGACAGAAAGTTCTTTGTAGGTATAATTTTACGAAGATGGTCTGACAGGCACAATGATAGAAATATCGAACGGAAAACGACTTTTACAAAGTAAAAAAACAAAAAGAAAAAAAAAGGAAAATCATGTCAAATTCTAACAACTGATTAAATGCATTTTTCATCAGAAATTCCATTCCACACCTGCGAATTTTTTAATATTTTTTTATTTTTTACTAAAGAGATAAACCCTGTTATCTATATGATTATGGAACAACAAAATCTGCTTAAATTCCAAAAATTTGAAAATATTTAAATGAAAATAGAAAGAATGATAACAATTCTCGAAAGTAAATGATTCAATTCTATATGTTGACCATTTTTTTACATAGAAAAATATTTTAAAAAACCCCCAAAAATTCAAAAAACCTATTAAGAAAATAATGACCTTTTTTTGTATTTTTAAAAGTTTTTTCTATAAATATAATTTGAATAAATAAAAAATTTATATTATTTAATATTTAAATAAAACTTTTTTCGTATTATATAACCATTTATATCAATTTTAAATAATAAATTAAAGATTTTTAAAGAATTATTCTTTTCATCAAAATCAGCCTTTTCTTTTAAAAGAATCATGTAATTCATTTCTAAAAATATAAAATTTCATTAATTTAAAAATGTCAAAAATAAAAATTTCGATGAATTTTATTTCGTATGCACAAATTTTTTTTATATCCATATATATACAATTTTTTTTTAGTTATTTCTATTATGTTTTATTTTCGGAACAGATATGTTCACTATTCCAACTTGAAACTTTCTTCAATAGGAGATGGGTGTTACTATTCTTTGATCTGTCTTTCTTTTCTAACAATATGTCAAACGAAAAACTTTCTTTACAGCTTGGCCAAACGAGATATCACTCCAAAAACCCTAACTTTTTAAAATAGCAATATCATTAGTGAGAAAGATGTATTGATTTTAACTATTTTCAGGTATAAAGTAAGAGTATTATTATTGTTATTATTATTTAAAATGAAAGTGTAATTCTTCTTTATGTCAAGAGAATATTCATATATAATTCATTCTATAGTATATTTTCAAAAAATATATATACATATATTGTATATATATAATAAAATGGAAGCAATGAACGTCCTTATATTGCCTCTATATCGAATGAAATATTTACAAATCGAAATGAAACCATAAAAGCGATTATTCCTGTCGAACTGTTGTAGTAGCTTTTGTTTGGGTATGTTCTATATTGAGATATTTCATGCAATTCCCTTTTTCCTTCCCCTCCTCCCCTTTCTTCTACCCAAATATCAATATTTGTCATAGACACACTCTCCTATAGGAAAAATTGAAATTTCTATTTTAAAAAACTAAAATTGATATCAGGTTTTTATGCCTCAAAAGTCAAACGATATATGACTATGCATTGCATATCAAAACACGCATTATAACTTCTGCAAGCGTAGATTTTTATTAAATAAAAATAAACTGGATATAATTTATTATTTTTTTAAAAAAAAAGCATTACTCGAGAGAAGAAAGTATTATTTATTTTAGATGATTATTTAATTTATTTTATTATTTTTTATTCCTTATCTGTAGCGTGACTTTTTTTGTATATTAATATAGCGTAAGTAGTTATCAAACTACAGAAAAATAAATCATATTTTCATAAATTTCACTGAACTATTTCGCTTTAAATACCAGAAAGTCAATTTTTACTTGCTACAAATCTTTTTATAAAGCATTAAATAATCGGTTATTTCAACTTCTAAATTTTCCAAAAAAAATTTTTTTCCTCTTATTTCATCATTCCAAGTTCAGTAATGAAATTTTCTTAACGTCATTTACAAGTTTGTATATTAAATTTGCATTTTCTTTTAAAATAAAAATAGCAAAAAATAACTGATTTAGTTAAGAATATTTATAATTATAATAATAAAT
>NW_019385303.1:162330-193203 GCF_000671375.1 Centruroides sculpturatus | reverse complement strand
AATTTTTAATAAAATTATATAGTGCTATAATAAATTAACTATATACACTTAGTATAGTTGATATATTTTATACAAAATATATAATAATATACACCTTTCTATATTTACTTTCCTACATTATAAAAGTAAAGAACTAACTAATATAAAATTATAATTTGAGGTTAAAAGTAAATATCCTTATACAGAAATTAATATTATGTATAAAACTTTTAAATTAAATATAATTTTTAATATAAATTAAATAAGCTTATATTTAAACTGCAATCACTCTAATGTACTAAATAACTTAAGAATCTCATTAAAATTAATTGATAAATTCAGTAAAGTTTACACTTACATTAAAGTCTACGTATTGGTTTATATATGACATAAGAATTTAAGTAAAATATCAGAAAAATATATTTAAAAGTGGAAATGAAAATAACAGAAATAAAATAACTCATCTACTACCTTTTGAAAATCAATTCAATTTCGACAGAGTACTTAGTCCATTTTTAAATTTTTCTCTAGTGAAGTCTCTGTCATTCGAGCATAGAAAATAATTTATCACTATAAAAGTTTTCATCAATATTTAAAAAAAAAACAGAGGAGGAACATAGAAAAGAAGAAGAAGGGGGAATATATAATAATAAAATGGTTAAGCATAAATCGGTGATGCATTCAAAAAATTTATTGGCATATGAAATTTTGTATTCATCCTTTATCTGAAGCGGATTTTTAGCTATTTTTTATTATTTTTTTTTACTAAAAAATTCGGATACTTTGTGATGTCAAGAGATTTTTACAAAGAAAGTGATATCGGTAAGAGGAATGTGGAATGTCGAACACAATTCGGAACACGATATTCTTTGACTTCGATTTAGCGAAAATAGATCAGAATGAAAAATTACTTTCAAAGATCTCAAACAAGAACACTTAAAAAAACTTTATTATTAAAAATATATTCCGTTTTTTAAATAAAAATTTAAATTTATTGTCTTTTATTTAATTTTTTTCAAAAGAATTAAATAATTAAATACGAATATATATATATATTGGGCACTTATATAACTTGCCTGATGTATCAGCTGCTGAAAGTCGAAAGAGTAGGAGCGAAAACAGAATTTCCAACATTGTCGATTTGAGTAGTGTAAGAAGAACAAATGGCAATATCCGATCAAACAATGAATATATATGTTATATATATATATATATATATATATATATATATTTCGATACCTTTTTAATACATAATTGCTTCTTATTTGTGCATTCATTTTAATTCTGTGAAAATCTTTTGGTTGTCCATTTATTAATTAAACAACTGGCCAATGTAAAGTTTTACCAAATCTCCACTTAACATATACCATAATGTAACAAGTCCCATCACCACATGTCCCAACAGCAACATGCTGCAAGATTAAAGACAGACCCCTCATAAATCTTCATTATAGTAGCGCCTCCCTATAATTCTGCAACCCCAAAAATACTGCCAGCTCAGCACTTATTTAAATAGACTGCTTTACCATCCCATGCTCTATTAACAGGAGTCCNTATATATATATTTGTAGATAATTTTTTTCTTCTTCGAACTTAAAAAATCCAAACGGTTGGCGTGTATGAAAAATCCAATTCTTCAATAAGGCACGTGTTATATATGAACAAACAATTCAAACATCATTTTCGATTTATCCAGAAGCGTTAGCTGGAAGATGTTAGGAGCACTGACACTCCTGCTATGGCCACACTCTGCTTGTTTCATCGCTTCTGCCGAACATAGAAAAATCGAAACGTGTCTCGTGGCGCCATCTGGCCGTCACGACCATATTTCCAATTTTTTTTCTTTGTTTATTTCATTGATAAGTGAGTAATAAAATGTTACATATTCATTATAAATATTTAAATAAATAAATATTAATGAATTAAATATTTCGTTTCTTCGGTGATAAACAGGAAGAAGTAATTAACTAATCTAGCGCATGGTTCACATTAATGACTTTTAGATCATCCCTTTTTACAAATTATAACTTAAAATATAAAGATTATGTATTCAAATGTGTTAAGAATGAACATTTATCTTCAAATATTTTAATAAATACATATTTTTGTGCCTTCCATAAATTATGTAACGCTACTTTTATACTTTTCAACTAGACTACTACAACATCAACTGTCTTCAAAACTGCGTAACGCATATTCTTAACCTCTTAATTGTACTAAGAAATAATTCACAGCATGGGACACTAAACGTTACATTATTTTATTAATTACACGTACAAAGCAGTGACATAAACACCCCAACCCTTTGTAACGCTTCGTAATGCACATCTACCCACCCATATGTGTTACGTTACTTGGAGACAGTCCTTATGGTTAATAAGAAATGTTTTAGTCGTTTAACAATAATCACTAATTGATATCTAGGCTTAACATAACTCACGTCAATGAACCAAATCATGGAAAAGATTTCAGGAGAGGGAGATTTTCCTAACATCTATCGCTTTTGAAACCTCAGACTGGCAGAAATATATAATTATCGACATGCACTAGCTAATCCAATAGTATCTAAGGCCCTACACCTTGTATAGTATCAAGTATTGTGTGGTATGGATTTACATTATACAAACTTAGACTCAGTCTATTCTTGTCTAGGGTCTCTCACAATCTGTAACTATCAATGGCTTATATTAATGAGTTTTAGAAAAACTATCCCAGAATAATTATTCTTTAATATTTTATAATAAATATAGATTATCATGGGTATAAAATAGAAGTATTATTATAATTGTTTAACAACAAATAGTAGTTAGTAAGAGGTGTCTTAATCTTGTACAAAGTTCTGATTAATGAGGCTTTACAGGGAGCATTTCTCAATTTCTGCTTAATGTGAAGTGTATATAACTTAAAATATAACGTGTACAACTTCATAAATCAAAAATAAAATATTATTTTTTTCAATTGCAACAAAAAAAAATAATCCCAACATGCATTACTTTGATATTTATTATTCTATAAATAATTTCCAACCGTACTATTAACCTATTCACTTTTATTAATCGTTTCTAATTCAGTAAAGTTTGTAATATTTTATTTTATTTATCTTAGATCACATTTAAAGTTTCTGAATAATGAACAGTTTTTGAATATAATAATAATTAACACTTACAGCAGAGTAATTATAGTTTTTCCTGAGAAAATAACAAAGTAGGTTATATCATATGCATGACTTTATTCGGTATATTAAAGTAAATTCTAACTATTACACATAAAATGGGAGGAGTCACATCACAACATTCCGGTTTATGCAAATTTTAAGTTCTAAAAAAAATTATTTTTACATCACTTCCTTGAAAATGAATGATATTGTAACAGGAATTGCAATTGACTATGGAATGAAGATCATAATTTGTAATTCTTCTTTTTTTTAAATCCATTATTATAATGAAGGAAAACCAATTTAAATTTATATTTTAAAAAATTAAAGTTTTAAGTCTAAAATTTAAATTACTTTTTAAACATTTTCTAATTCATTGATTGAAGTCGTTTTCATCCTTTTATGTGATATTTAGATAAAAGTTTGCTTCAATTTATAATAATTACTATACTTTGAAATTTAATTTACCTTCTAGTAATTAAATCATATTTCTTATTAAAAATTAATTGGGAATTTTTTTAAACATCGCACATTTACCTTTAGGCGAAATTATAATTTCTCATTTGCACATTCAGATGTAAGGTATTGAGTGAATTTGTGTCATACTTTTTTAAATGTTAATTAAATCCCAACGAATAATGATAATTAGAATATCAAACATTTCGCGTAACACCTTTAAAGAAAAAAGACGAAGAAACAACCCTTAACAACATGATTAATTTCACACTGTAACGAATTTTCTGTGAAAAATAAAATTTATAATTTACAACTGGACACTTGTAACTACCGAAATATAAATAGAAATTCCTGGTGTTGGTATGTAAAATAGCAAGTAATTGCTAAGCTAAATCCGATCATTTCCTTTATACAGAAGCCATTACTGTAATGTGAGTTTTTGAAACTTTACAAAGTTAGAAAGAAAGAGACAAGCAAACAGAGCAGTAACGACCCTTGTGACAGGTATAGGCAAGAGTGGTCCAGACAGCTCAGCACTTTCTACTTGAATAAATTCAATGTCAGCTAACAGGAATGGCCATTTCTACTCTCGTTAGATGGTTCTTGTCATTTCCAGCTATCATCTCCCGCGAAATTACAATATTTATGCTCAAATTTTATCATTTTCATTAATATGAATCAACATTTACAATTAAGTACTATAAGACAATGATGTGAGAAGAAATAGAACTCTTCTACATTACCAAATTTTACATTGGAATTGTATGATATAGGTCCATACTTAGAAGAAAGGAAAGAAAAAGACAAGATGATGAATATCCAAAGATTCGCAATTTTATAAAAGATAGAAAAATAATCAGATGCAGGGATATATTTATCATTGTATATTATCTTAACAACTAACAGAATCAGAAAGTACTTATGGGGGCTACTTGGATAATAAAAGAATTAAGTTCAACCGATCTATTTACTAAATTACATCAACTTTCTCCATATCTACAAAAAAAAATAATCCCAACATGCATTACTTTGATATTTATTATTCTATAAATAATTTCCAACCGTACTATTAACCTATTCACTTTTATTAATCGTTTCTAATTCAGTAAAGTTTGTAATATTTTATTTTATTTATCTTAGATCACATTTAAAGTTTCTGAATAATGAACAGTTTTTGAATATAATAATAATTAACACTTACAGCAGAGTAATTATAGTTTTTCCTGAGAAAATAACAAAGTAGGTTATATCATATGCATGACTTTATTCGGTATATTAAAGTAAATTCTAACTATTACACATAAAATGGGAGGAGTCACATCACAACATTCCGGTTTATGCAAATTTTAAGTTCTAAAAAAAATTATTTTTACATCACTTCCTTGAAAATGAATGATATTGTAACAGGAATTGCAATTGACTATGGAATGAAGATCATAATTTGTAATTCTTCTTTTTTTTAAATCCATTATTATAATGAAGGAAAACCAATTTAAATTTATATTTTAAAAAATTAAAGTTTTAAGTCTAAAATTTAAATTACTTTTTAAACATTTTCTAATTCATTGATTGAAGTCGTTTTCATCCTTTTATGTGATATTTAGATAAAAGTTTGCTTCAATTTATAATAATTACTATACTTTGAAATTTAATTTACCTTCTAGTAATTAAATCATATTTCTTATTAAAAATTAATTGGGAATTTTTTTAAACATCGCACATTTACCTTTAGGCGAAATTATAATTTCTCATTTGCACATTCAGATGTAAGGTATTGAGTGAATTTGTGTCATACTTTTTTAAATGTTAATTAAATCCCAACGAATAATGATAATTAGAATATCAAACATTTCGCGTAACACCTTTAAAGAAAAAAGACNTTCATTATCGGATCTCGTTTTACAAATTATTCAGAAATTTCGATTAAAATTCCACTTTATGAAATGCATTTTTTTAAAATTTTAAATTAAAATAAATTTCACTTAATTGTAATCATTTAACTTAATAAAATTTATTTTATTTGTATTTAATCCCTCCTTACAACATTTTTAATGGCTACAATTCATCGATTTTAATTCTGAATATCGAATAAATAAAGTATATTTATTCATCGATTGAGTAAAGAATAATAAAAGAACTCTGCTGGGAAAATTTATGAGAAAAATTCCATATTGACAGTTTTGGTTTACTAAAATTTATGGGTCTTAATGGATAAATGTAGTAGTGGTTGCTTAAGTAGGTTCAAGTATACTCAGTGAACTTGAGCTAAATATTTTCATAAATATGCTTTTAAAAATTCTCCTTTTAATAAAAAAGAATTTACTCAGAAACATTAATTAAAATACTTTTTGTCAATATAAATTTTATACAATATTTTGCTTCTTATAATAAAGGTAATAAATATAAGAGCTATAAAAGAACTAAAGTATAAATGATGCTGTAATAAGTGAAAGTAGAAAATAAATTAAATTATTTTCAAAAGAAGTAAAGAGTAAATGAAACACTATAATAACTGAAAATAAAGAATCATTGAAATTAACTGAAGCTTTAAAATATGAAAGTAAAGAACAAAGTAAAGATAATATATATATATTTTTTGGGGGTAATCTTTGATGTTGGTACTATTGATACATTATCATCAATCAATTATAATTTCAGACCGGTATTAACAGATTAAGGCTATTATACATGTATTAACTGGCATAAAGAATAGTCTGAGTCTGCTAAGAACTAAGAATTCTTAATATAAAAATAGTAAATTCATTTGTAACAGAGGAATACTCTAAAAGATCCCTTTGGAATTGTTTGGTCTCTGCTCTGTTAGTGTTAAAAAGAACAATTTAAACTTATACGGGAGGAATAATTAGCATTTAGCATAAAGTATCGTTTTGGAGTATCTGTGAATTTAGGTTTGGTTTTGTTTGATGGAATGCGGTAACACAGCAATTGGACGATTTAAAAAGAGGGATACCTCTAGAGAGAACTTTTTATGGAAAAATTTCCCTATTCAGGTGTTAATACGCGAAGAAAACTAGGAAACTTCACGTGACCAGTCGATTGGCGAGGCACCAACCCGCGACCAACTAACTACCAGTGTTCAATTGTATCCACTCGGCCATAATTGGGAAGGAATTTAGGTAAATTTAACCCTATTTAGCTGTTAATACGTGGAGAAAACCCGGAGACTCCACGTGGCCAGCTCGTTCATTGGTTTTATCCACTCAATAAGAAAACGGTGGGAGGAAATTTAGGTAAAATGTTATCAAAGTTAAAAGGAAAAAGAGGATGAAAAGAGTTTCGGTTATTAAGAAACTAAAAAAGAAAAATGTTTTACGGTTTTAAAAGATTTTAAGATTGAGCATTCCAAATGTTTTTATAACTTATTTAAAACTAGTATATATGCTCCGGGCGATAAGTAATAAGGATATACATTAAAATGAAAACCATATTAAAAGTTTGGTTATTTTAGTCTAGCATTATTATGTGTTTTACAAACTGTAAAAAAGACTAAATTAAGAAAAAGTGGGTTATCCAAGTTTCAAGGTAGCTTATGTACGTACCTCATGGTCCTAAAGAGTATTATGTAAAATTAAGTGCAGAATCGTCAAAGGATTTAGAAGTGTTTAGAGAACAGAAGACATTCCATATTATATATATATATATATATAATAGAATGTCTTCTGTTATATATACAAGGTATAACTTCTATAAATGTATAAATAAATAAATAAATGAAAATATATATATATTATTTGTTTCATTTATTTATTTATAGAGGATTTACTGTTAAAATTTATGTCTTTTCATTCAACACTGATAACCGCAGAGGGAAAGATAATAAGAATTCCCACATTTTATGTGTAGATAATAATGCTTCTACGTCCACAAATTTATTTTTGAATTCTTATTATTATTATCTACTAGGACTTTCTTATAGTAATATGTCTTATTATACTGATGTAATACCGAGCACAAAGAGGAATTACTATTCAATAACAATATAATCAGTTAACAATAGTCTAAACTTATAATTTATTGATAATTTATATATATTTTTCTTCTGATGAGAACCAAACTTGTGATTAAAAAGACGCGAGTTCGTATTTTCAGACAAGAAACGTATATTTTTCTTGCCTTTAAAATAATTCGTTGTTTATGCATTTAATCTGAATTGGACCTTACTCAAAATTAAGCACGCATTCCCGTTGTTGGTTCAGACCATATAAAATAATTTAAGACATTTGTAAATCGTGGGTTCAGTTCTTATTCAAAATTAAGCACATATGTGTATCTAGAACTAATTCCTTACTTTAAATGTATACTTCATTTATACATAAAGATTTAGCCATTTTATTATTTAATAGAACAACCAACTCAATTATTTCATATAAAATGAATAAAAAATTATTATTTTATTAAATTCTTAAACATTTTATAATAAAATTAATAAAAAATAATATAAATAAATAAAAAGTTATAATTTCATTATCGGATCTCGTTTTACAAATTATTCAGAAATTTCGATTAAAATTCCACTTTATGAAATGCATTTTTTTAAAATTTTAAATTAAAATAAATTTCACTTAATTGTAATCATTTAACTTAATAAAATTTATTTTATTTGTATTTAATCCCTCCTTACAACATTTTTATTGGCTACAATTCATCGATTTTAATTCTGAATATCGAATAAATAAAGTATATTTATTCATCGATTGAGTAAAGAATAATAAAAGAACTCTGCTGGGAAAATTTATGAGAAAAATTCCATATTGACAGTTTTGGTTTACTAAAATTTATGGGTCTTAATGGATAAATGCAGTAGTGGTTGCTTAAGTAGGTTCAAGTATACTCAGTGAACTTGAGCTAAATATTTTCATAAATATGCTTTTAAAAATTCTCCTTTTAATAAAAAAGAATTTACTCAGAAACATTAATTAAAATACTTTTTGTCAATATAAATTTTATACAATATTTTGCTTCTTATAATAAAGGTAATAAATATAAGAGCTATAAAAGAACTAAAGTATAAATGATGCTGTAATAAGTGAAAGTAGAAAATAAATTAAATTATTTTCAAAAGAAGTAAAGAGTAAATGAAACACTATAATAACTGAAAATAAAGAATCATTGAAATTAACTGAAGCTTTAAAATATGAAAGTAAAGAACAAAGTAAAGAATAAATAGATTACGATAATTGAATCTATAACTAAAAAAATTAATTATTATAACAGGAGTTAAAGAATAATATATATAATAATTGAAATTATGATAACTAATAACTGAAACTATAATAATTGATTGAATGTATAATGGATGACCGGATGGCTAAGAAGTAATTCTACCACCCTGGGGATCCATAGTGGTGCGTTATCCTGTGGGAAAAAAGGACAATTTCCTGGAGACTTCAAACTAATCTTTTATTTAAAAAATTCCTTCGAAGAATATTGTCTGAAGTCAATAATGTACATGGGGTCCCTAATTTAAATTTGTCTGGGCCCCATGAAGCACGCGCCACTAGAGATCCAGTAATGAGTCCAGGCAGCAACCACAAAAATTTTTGAGTCCCAAATATCATCCCTTACCACCTGGTTTCCTCCATGCACAATGGGTGTAGGAAAAAATGTTCTTAATGTCCACAGGGCGAAAAATCTATAATATAAATTTTAATTAGTTTTTATTTTCATTTATTCGTCTTAATGACTGAAAGTAACTGTGTTAACTGAGAATAAATCCTCTAAAATTTTAATGATTAAAAAAGTTAAATAAAAGATAAAAACTGTAATATTTAAAACTAAAAAATAAGTGATTTATATTCATTCTTAAAAGAAATTTAATAGAAAAAAATCAATAAAACAATACATTTAAACTGTCCAAAAAAAATCAATTCAAACCCATTATTATTTCATTTGCTACCATTTTCAAAGTGAAATAAACCGAATAAATCACTTCTCCTTTTAATTTACTTGACGATTTTTATTACTAAAAAGTGAATATATTGGCTTTAAAACAAGTAAAATAATGAGAATAACAATTCAAAATAAAAAGGAAGAAGAATAAGAAGAAGAACAAATGGCTTCAGCAAATTTGGCATCTAGTTAAATAAGATTCTTCTTGCCAAGTTGTAAATGCTACCATTTTGTTCGAATCATTTCCTACAGGGGATAATTTCAAAGGTAATTTATTAGGATACTATCGACAATATAAGTAATATACGTGATTAGAATTAGTAAAATTTAACCAATTAAAGAGATTTTTACAATTGTTTTAACTTAGTTTCAACAGCGAATGAATTTAGATAAAAGTTCCTACAATTTTTACTTTACTAACGTCCTCTAAATAAAGATTCATCACAAGATTCTATCTCTTAAATTTATCTAATCAAGATATTCTATCAAAGCTTGAATGAACAATCTAATCTTTTAATTCCCTTATTTATTTGAGTACCATTTGTTTCACTAACATTTTCAAAATCATGAATCCCCAAACACTTAGCTGAGGGATTTCTAACTTTCTATGTAAATCATCAATTATCAGTTTAATTGTCTAAATTTCTTTTTAACTAATGTCTTAAATTTTTTAAGCATTAAACGTGTAAAATAATTTAAAATTCTGTATATTTACAAATATAAAATTTAATTAATTATTTCAACTTTTAAAGGTGAAAATAAAGGATTATTTAAAAGGATTTTCACGATAAATTTTGACGTAATTTAAAAAAAAATTATAATAATGAAAAATATTTATGAACTCACCTTTTCTTAAAATAATAACTTATGTTATGTCAGGTATTTTTCATAAAAATTCTTACACGAAACAAGTGACGTGGAAGTAACTAATTTCACATTTTTGATACTGTCAATGGCACGTGGTCCATCGTGACTGTGTTTAAAAAGAAGTATAATAATAAAATTACGTAATCTTAAGAAATTTTTACACTTTTTTATATGCCAGATAGAAAATTCTCTCTTTTTGTAATGACATATTTCTTCAGAAAACATCATTTAACTCGTGAGATCATGTTGAAGAGAAAACACAAAAAAAAAAATAAAAAGAAAAACAAACGGTCCGTTACAAATGATGATTCATATGACACATCAATAAATGTACACGAAACGTTTTTCTGAATTAAAAAATTCTCTCAATTTTTTTAAGTTAATTTGATTCAATATTGAATCTCTAAGAATTCATTTCGGGTTTAATTTTAGAAAGGATCGATTTTTTCCGATCACTTTAAATCGAATTTTTAATTGAAAAAGAATTTTATCAAGCAGAAAAAATAAAATAATAAGTTCTTAACCCTCATCTATACAACAAATACTTAAATTTAATTTAATAGAAAATAAATGAATTCGAGTTTTCTATCGTTTAAATGTTGAGTTTGCATTTCGTAGAATGGTGTCAGAAAAATGCTTATTTTCAGAACAAGCCAAGAGAACGAAAAGAAAAAATTATAAATGAAATATTGTACAGCGGAAAAAATATATAGAATAAAATTTCTATACGAATTCTAAACCAACCAAAGTGAGAAAAATTGAAATTATACGTCAATATAGTAAGAGAAAATGCAAAAGATAACATCAGCCATACGATACATGATACATGACTCTGGTTTGAACTGTGCAACAATAAACTTATAAAAATATCGAACTTCTTCCTACATTTTGATTCTATTTTCAGAAAATATTTTGAGAAAAAATATCCACCAAAAACTCAAAATTTATCTGAAAATTCTAAGAGATGACCAGAATATACTTCCATTTAAAAAAATAATAATAATTGATTTCATAAATTTAGAGAGGTTTTAGAATGATAATTGGATAAAAATTAGATTGTGAAACTACATAAATGATCTAAAAAATAAATCTATATATCCTGTAGAGGATGATCCAAAATTCAGATACGTCTTTAAAAATTCATATTTCAATAAATTTGGATCCTAATCAAGCGTGATTATCACGGAAATGACACGTGATGTTTAAGCAAATCCTGCCTAAAACGGAACCTGCCTAAGTGGAAAAATGATATAGTGTGACTCCGGTTTACACAGGTATTTTAAGTGATTTTTAGTTACAATTTCTGCCACTAGTGCCTCTAATATATAATGAAATATTCCTTAATATTAAATCATGCTTCTGTACTTTCCATTTTTTATCAGTCACTTTTGTGATGTCACGTAATACTCTCACTCTCTAAACAGAGCCACTTACTGGCAGATATTGTAACTAAGTTTACATAAAATGTTTGACATCAAAAAATCCTGTCATTCTTAGTATTTTTCTGAAAATCGCGTGTTTAGAGTCAAAATTCACTGAGTTGTGAATGTTTAAAGTTGTGCGTGATTTTTGGATCAACTCCCTTCTGCACTTTATTTTTAAAGTTTATAAATTTATTAAATTAATTATTGCTTATTTAGGGCTATATTCAGGTTATCAATTATGAAAGAATATTCCGAGTATACTAATTCTAGAGTTTTGGAGGCAATTTTTCTTCACATATTCTACGAAAATAGAATCTGAGGAAGGTAGTAGAATCATGCAAGTATAGGTATGTAGGATATTAGTAGTATCGTGCACGTTTAGATATGTAGGACAAAAGTAGGATCATGCAAATACAGTATAGGTATGTAGGATAGGCTCGAGCATCAAGAAAGTATTGATAGAATTATGCAAGTATAAGTATATAGGATAGAAGTAGGATCATGCAAGTATAGGTATATAGAATAGAAGTAGAATAAAGTTCATTTTTATTTTTAAAAATCCCTGATATTCTTAATATTTCTGTGAAAAATGCACGTGTTTAGAGTGAAAATTACCGAGTTATGAATTTTTAAAGCGGTTCCTGCTTTTTGCTTCAGCTTGTATATTCAATCAATGAAAGAAAGTAGAAATGTTCAAATCATATTTTCTATCGTACATAATGGAGTGTGATGTTACGCTTTCGTTATTATAAATTTACACTTATCTGATGATGAAACTGTATATGCAATCAATAAACTTTGTTTGCATATCAAACACATTAATTTCGTTAGTATAAATGGGCTTATCATTAGTTGTTTCCATTTCATTCAAATTAATTCATTTTCAATATATTAAAAGCACTCCTCTTATAATTTATTACTTTCATTCAGATTCCATTTCAAGATATAAATTTCACTTTCTAGAATTAAATAAATGAATATCTTTTAAAAATTATCTTTATTTATTTCTTAAATTTAATAGAAAAATATATTTAATTTTAATAATAATTTAGTTTTTCTTCCGGAATAAATTTCAAGTAAGCTACGAGTGGAATTTAATTTTACATTGAAATAATATGAAATTAATAAAGGAAAATAGTTGCTGAGAAACATCAGATGTTAGTTTTTATTATTTTAAAAAGAAATTTTTATTTTAATATTTATTATTATTTTTTAATAATTATTAAAATTATTTTAAAATTATTTTTGTAAGAGACTCTCTCGTAAAGAACTTCATTTATTATATTGAATTTCTTTTATTAAAAAATACATATATACTTTTAAGTTATTAAAATTCCATAAATCTTATTCATTTTTTTAAAAATATTTTAAATTAATTAATAAATTAAATAATTATAACGAGTAATGATGATAAAATGCGTAATTTTAATTACGTTTTTAATGGAATTATTTAAGATAAATTATAAAATAATTAGATTTTTAATGATAGGCTTTTATCGAATTAACACTTCGAAGGCATTTCAGGCAATTGTCAAGAACTGCTGCACTCAGACTACTTCAGTACAAATGAGAGTAGAGGAAGGAAGCTGTTTTCTAGATGTTCTAATGGTCGAAATGCATTTAGGCCAATACCTGACTGTCGAATATAAGAGTTGCAAAATAAGTGAATCTTCAATAAAACACTTTAGTAACATTATCTTCTCTCATTATTGAAGAATATCAATCGAATGAACATGTCACGAGAGACTTAAGCACATATATCACTCAAATTTTTATTATTTTTTTATAGCAATTCGACCTACAAACTGTTTGAGGCAGAAACTGCACCATACACGACAAGAATTTTTTCTCCTTTTTCTTATTTTTTTCCTTCTTTTCTTTTTTTTACACAGCTGGAGCAAACGACCAATCATTGTATGACTTGTCTGACAGAATTGTGCCGTCCTACCTGCTTTTCGATGAGTGAACTTTTCATTTTCAACTTTTTTTCCTCCCTCATCCACGACAGATATATTGCCTATCGTTAGAAAACGTTTATTGCTAAGTGCTACTTTAGAAAAAATATCAAATAAAAAATAATAATAAAATTCTAAAATCATAAATCAAAAATTAAATTTTTCTTTTGATCACTTGGAATTCAGNTTTTATAAAACTCATCTCTACCCTCAAAATTAAGCTTCCATTTCCAATATATAATGTTAATAAGTTTACTACATAGCCACAATTTTTTTCTTTAAACTTCAAAATGGGAGTAACATGTTGCTTATTAAAAGTATAACTTTAAAAGCAAATACAATGTTAAAAAATGCCAAAAATAGTGAAATTTCTAGGTTTATATCTCCTTTCTTTCTCTTTCCACCTGTCAGTTTTGACGGCTCGATTCGATTTCTTGGCAAACACATTCTTTTTTATTTCCTCTTTGAAAAGCATTTAGAATGATGTCTATCCTTTACAATCTAGTAAATTACCTAACAGGGAAATACAAAAGATGGCTCATTGTCAATGTGTCTTTAACGAAAAATAAAAACCAGAAAACCTTATCTGAGGGATCACAATAAATACTTTTTCAAAATGTTTTCATACGAGATGGGAGATGGCAGATGTCAATATTATTTGGATACTCGTGAGTTGAATACATTTGGTCTATATTTGTCACAGATTTGCGTGACACAACTACTATGTTCCAATAGTTCCGCTGCCTATCAATGTGTAGAAGAGAAAAAAATGAAAAAGAAAAAAAAAATGTCTTTAAAATGTACCACTATTACAGATTTTTTTTCATTGATCTGGAATATGAGAAATCACTTTTCGATTGTTATCATGTAAAATTATTATTTTTTAAATTAGAAAATGACTTAAAAAAGAACATTTACACTGAACATCAAGCTGTTTTAGAGTAGCAATGATCATCACCATTACGTGAACTGTCTTTTGTGAAAGGAAGTATTAATCATGGGTGTGTTCTTTTTGGGGTGAAATTTTAACATTAATATATTAATACCTTTCTTTCTATATTCTCTAAATCTTTCTACGCACGTTCGTATCTATATTTACTATAACGAAACTTTTATAAAATGAAGATAAAGGATTTAAAATGTATCTTTTCATTAAAATTATCGACTGATGTGTGTGTGTGTGCGCGCGATGTTTCTCTTTATTAAAACTGACCCTAATGTAAATACTTCCGGGTTTGTTTGGATTAGAGAAAATTTAATAATATGTATTATTGTTACAAACGTTTATTAATTGAAGTAGATTAGAAAAGCACTGGCTATTAACTGAAAATACCAAATAATTCAGATAAAATGAATTATAGTTTTGTTAAACATAAATGAATCTAATTAGAAGTTGACTTGAATGAAAATGTTTGATGAAGAATCTTAATTGACATATATTATCTTTTAACTTGTCAAATCATTGTTATTAACAATTAAACAATGAAAGACAAACGTTATTCCTATAATTATAAATCATAACTCAACTAATACTTTGATCGATTCGGGATTGAATTATTCCATTTGTATGCTGTCTTTATTGTTTAAAATATACTTTTTAGTCATAATTATTTATTTTAATAACTAAAATGTCCATATTTTAATTATTTCTTCAGAAGGACAATTGATTTGTGTTGATAATCAGGAATGTAATGTTTGAGCTGTAGTTGACAGATTCTTTTTTAAAAATATTTAAAATTGTATAAAATGAATTTCTGCCTTCTCTTTTTTAATTTTATAATTCCAAAGTTTCAGTAAGATTATTTTTTAAAAAAATAAAGTCAATAAATTTGAGTCATAATCTACAGTACTAAAAACTTATTTTTGGTAATAAAAAAACGGTATTTTTATGTAGTACAGGAGCAATGACTTCCTCGAAAAACTGTTATTTCTATCTGCTTCTGTAGAATAAAAAAAATAAAATAAATAAGAAGAATATCATGAGAAAACCAAAATATAAAATAACAATAAATTTTCCAAAATTTATCCTCTAGAATATGATATATATAAACATGATAAATGTTTATAAATATTAAACTAGTTCAGAAAGCTACTTTTTTATTTAATAGGATATCTGTCTCTTTCGATAGATTTCATGAAATCTTGACATTGTATATTCTATCACCCTTCATAATTTCTAACAGATAAAAGTTCTTAGATTACAAATTACGATCTTGCTTTTACAAGTGATTATATTCCAGAGTAATGACCTTTAAAAAACCTTATAAAACACCTTCAAAACAAAACTTTTGTAATTTTTATTTCATGTAATGCATTTTTTTATCAAATATCTCAACGTAAAAGTCATCAGTTCAGCATTAAATATATTTAACAGCATTTAATTTCTTTATTTCTCATAACAATTTCCCAATCGGTAGTTCGCGTATTACGAGATATTTAAACCTTTATTTTAAAATAAATTTAGCATTTTAAAAGATAAAATAATTGACGACCACGTCTTTAAAGAATAAATATCACGAATATTAATTTAATTTATATAAATAATTAATTTTAAATAGTAATAAATGTGTTAAATCAAATTAAATTAGTAATGGATGAGTAATTAATGCATTGTAATAGGCATTTAACTAACAATTTAGAGTTTGTACATTTGCATATAGATATATGTACAATTAAGAGCGTATATACGCAATAATTTTGATTTAATACCTTATATTTATATTATAAACTGTGAATATTTGTATAATTTTCTAATATATTAAACGTAATGTATTTTAAAGCATGTGGACAATTAGTAACACAGTTTATAAACAATTCACATTTTTGTCATCGTGAATATTGGTTTAAATTTCTTAAATTAAATCGAATTGGATTAAAATTACAATTAAAAATTTATAAAAATTATAATAAAAATTAATTTAAAATACAAAAAAGAAAATCGTTAAATCGAAGTTAGTTAAAAAGGATGATATACTACAGTATTATTATTTTTATTACAAAGGAGTATTATTAACACATCCTGTCATCTAGTGTCAAAAATTACAATTAAATTATTCTTATTTCAAAAATTATTATTATTTTTTAGATAAATTAATGCACTAATTTTAATTATAAATAGAAGAAATAATAATAATAATTTTTTAAAATTTTTTGTTTAAAAAAAAAATATTATAAAATAATTTTAAAAATATAATTTGATTTATTATTAACAAATATGATTTTGTATTTCGTGATTAAATTGAGAAAGTTATTAAAATAAATGATTTAAATTATTATCAAATTGCAAATAACAGATTTAAAAATGCATTTATTACAGGGAAAAATTTAATCAAATATTATTTTTCCAGTAATAAAATAAATAATAGAAATAATAATAATAATAATAATTAAAGATATAAAATAATATCTATAATATTGTAAATTGACGTTTATATACTACATTTTATGCTAAAGTTGTTAAAATTTTCTTAAATATCTACCAGATTTGTTATACGAAGCAGAAAAATTATAATGTATTTTCATTTATAAATTATATAAGCTACGATTGTTTATTGCAAGTATATACAGTTCGAATTAAACAAGGACGAAATAAACTTTACCCCCATCCCACTAAAACAAATTCTTAATTATATTAAGAAAATAAAAACTAAATTTTAATTCAATTAGTTGCAAAAGTTTAATTAATTTAAATAATGTAACTACAAAAAAAAATCAAATATTCACACAAGTGTAATTGGTACTCTTTGATTGATGAAACAGCTTGCTGTTGCACTGGATACTTTTTAAATTATGAATTTAATACTAACCTTATTATCAACAATATTATATTCTGTAGAATATAGAATCTTCCAATTGTTACACCAATCAAAATTTCACTTCTGTTATCTTCATCTTCTGTCCAAAAGTTCGCCATAAAATTATATCTTCACTAACCTCAGCCATACTCATAAAAGCTTCTTAATACAATTACATCTGAACTACTAGTCAATAGAAGGCAATTTTCTTTGAACAAAATCAAATCTCTTCTTTCTGTAATTTTGTAAATTTTCACATTCATTACCTGAACAGTATTTAGACTTACGGCTATAAAATGTAACATATAACAGGCCATTCAATAATAATAAATTTAAAACTGAGGCTGTAAGCTGTAGTTTGTTTAGCTTTGCTCTTTTAACTATCTTTTCGTTGAGTATAAAACATTCGAGCCAAAGTTGAACTTCAGTTTTCAGGCCTTAAAAGAGTAATTTCAACTATAATTCAGCACTTCCTGTAAATTAACTGTTTAAAGGGCAATTATAGAAATTTCTAAATGCTTTTTCCTTGTAAAATTTATGAAGTTTCTTTTATGCTCCACCAGCTTCATTAATTATTAATTTCACTTATTCTATTTTACATTATACTATCAATTTATATATGTGTTTGTATAATGTAATGGTTCTACTCTGTTGTTTGCATAATTCCCCTCTAAAGAGAATTATCCTAATTGTTTGTATAAGAATTTTAAATTTAATGCATAAATTTAAAATAATATACATAAAACTAATAAAATTATAATTTATTCCTAAATTAATGTTAATATTTTATATTTACTAAGGAAGTAGAGAGCTAATTTGTTAATAAATACTAAAAAACACATATAAACTCTAGCATAGGTAAAGCTAGAACCACGTAAAAATTAATCAATTACAAATTTTTAAATTTAATTTTGACCAATCACAGTAAAGATACTTGCCAACTCTTTATAAACCTTCTTCTAATTAGTTTAAAGCATGTAATTAACTGAAGATCTCGTCTATTCGCGTTAATCGGCGAGAATATTTTATTTGGCGCGAAATTCAAATGTCCATAGTTACATTTACGTAATTTTTGTTAATAATATTTTAAAAATAAAACTAGATTCACTGACAATAAAATTTATATTATTTTATAAATTAAAAGTTTAAAAATATTTATAGAGTATATCATTAAAATACAGGTAATTCAAAAAAGTAATTAATTAGCCTACAATTTTTTAATTAAAAAAATCATTAAAAATTAGTTAAATAATTAATATTTTTACGTCTCAAGTGTACAATTAAATTAGATAACGTATATAATTACATTTATATTTTTAAAAATATATAAACAAATATTATATGAAGAGTAACAGGGAATATTTTCCAATTTTTTTCTTTTATTTTTCGTTTTTACTTTTTTTGTTCCTTAATATCTACATATGTTATTTTTTCCACGTATGTATCTTTATTTAGGATATATTTTTACATTTTAAATATACACATATATATATTTCTTTATGTGGGATACGTAGAATGACATTTAAATGAAGACCCTCACTGATCCAGGATCCATATTTTAGCATAAAACACGATAAACAAAGAAAAATACATGTAACATTACCGAATGAATCTCACGACAGAGGAAAGTAAAGAAAAAATTATTCTTCACCAAAAAATTCTTTTAAAAATATAAAAATATATCTATGACATTCATCAGTCAAATCTTGTCTTTCAAGAGAGCAAATCCGGATAAGTATCGGGTTTTATTTATTTATTTTTACATTCAGTCCTGACAGTTAAATATTAAATTTCTTACTTCTATACATGCAGAATAATCTGGGGATTACAGGTAATACCAATTTCTAATCCCTTCATATATGCCATATTTATACACAATAAGCTAGTAGCTGAGCAATGTAAAAAAATCGATAAAAACACATTTTTTAATGCATGTATTTAAATTTACGATGCATTAAATAATTTTATCTTGTTTTCTAATTACTGTTTTAAATAATATTTTAATTAATTTTTAAATAAGTTACGAAAATTGTTCTCCAAATCGTCACTAGATGGTGCTTATGTACTGTCGTTGTGGGCACCATCTAGTAGTTGAAAATTACAATATTTTTTATTATACTTTTTTTACTTATATAGTATTAAAAACCAATAATTAAATAAAATTTTTTAAATTTGTTATATTTAATTAAAAATTAAACTTTTCAAATAATCGAGTAATTAATAATTTCCTTTATTTTTTTAATTAAAATTTTAATTATATTTATAAATTATGTTTTTCTCCTTGTTTAAATAATTAAATTTTTCTGTTTATATTCTCTAGGAAACAATACTTACCGCATTATTTTTTTAAATTATATTTTAAGTAATTAATTTAGTATAAATTTAATATAATTTTTCTGTGTTTGTGTTTGTTTGTTTGTTTGTTTATGTGTGTGTGTGTGTGTGTGAATAAATGTGCAAGAATTAGTTCACTTTTTATATTTAATATTATTTAGAATATTTATTAAATAATTAGAAAATTGTGTAACTATTATAAATATAATTTTTAAAGGCTATAATAAGCATTTATATAGGCTATATAGGCCTATAATGAATAAAAATTATCTTAAATATTACCTAAAAATGGTTTCATATTTAAATCAAAGATGGAGCCATAAGGAAACATGCTCTGTAATGGTACAAAGATCACAAAACATTGATTATTTTACCTTCAAACTTAAATATAATCTATAAATTAATTTATAAAACTGTCTATTTTTCAATGTACAGTACAGGGTTCTCGTACAACTTAAAAGATGTAGCTGTGATAGAAATATGCTGTGAAATGTGTTAATAGTACAATAAAAGCTCAATTTTTAAAGTTTTATTGCATGTTATAACTGTTATAGACTTCGATTATATGAGGCACAGCATACAGTTAACCTTTCTTCAAACTGTCTCCATTTTCAGTCAGTTAAACTATCTAAAAATAAATTGAAATTAATTAATAAAACATTATCAATACTAATGTATAGCGATTTAAGACTTAAAATTTTATATGCTGTCTTTTTACTTTATATATAACAAAGGGAGAATATGGCAATGGTCAAAAAATGACCCTTCCAAAATTTTTATATTTTTGGACTCAGGAGATCATTAAACATCGAGAAATGAAAAAAATCGGGGGCATTTCTAGTGTGTATGGATGTTAGCATGTGTATGCGTGTGTGGAGGCAGATTTTATTCACTCATTTTAAAGCTTATTATCTCCTGTTCCTTTTGCCGAAAATTTCTGAAATTTTACATGGAGGTTTGTGCATTAGGGGCATTGATTCTATTAAGTTTTAATGGTTAAAGGTCCAGGGAGAGGAGAGATAGACGGGACGTGTCATATCTCAAGTAAGGTCGAACTTAATGACGATTTTACTCGTTATTAGCATTTACAATTTTTATAAAACTCATCTCTACCCTCAAAATTAAGCTTCCATTTCCATTTTATAATAATTAATAATATAAAAAGCTTTAAGCTCTCATAACAGATGACGCCACACGCAATTTTAAAATTTGACCGAGAAAGTTACGCAATTCGTTGCTAGATTTTTTTCTGTAGAAAGTTATTACTAAAGTTTAAAATGCATGAACGGTGATCATCATAAAGTTACTTTTAACAACTTTATAAAATATTCATGTTTATAATAAGAATAATAAGCTGAATTATATAATTACATTTATATTTTTAAAAATATATAAACAAATATTATATGAAGAGTAACAGGGAATATTTTCCAATTTTTTTCTTTTATTTTTCGTTTTTACTTTTTTTGTTCCTTAATATCTACATATGTTATTTTTTCCACGTATGTATCTTTATTTAGGATATATTTTTACATTTTAAATATACACATATATATATTTCTTTATGTGGGATACGTAGAATGACATTTAAATGAAGACCCTCACTGATCCAGGATCCATATTTTAGCATAAAACACGATAAACAAAGAAAAATACATGTAACATTACCGAATGAATCTCACGACAGAGGAAAGTAAAGAAAAAATTATTCTTCACCAAAAAATTCTTTTAAAAATATAAAAATATATCTATGACATTCATCAGTCAAATCTTGTCTTTCAAGAGAGCAAATCCGGATAAGTATCGGGTTTTATTTATTTATTTTTACATTCAGTCCTGACAGTTAAATATTAAATTTCTTACTTCTATACATGCAGAATAATCTGGGGATTACAGGTAATACCAATTTCTAATCCCTTCATATATGCCATATTTATACACAATAAGCTAGTAGCTGAGCAATGTAAAAAAATCGATAAAAACACATTTTTTAATGCATGTATTTAAATTTACGATGCATTAAATAATTTTATCTTGTTTTCTAATTACTGTTTTAAATAATATTTTAATTAATTTTTAAATAAGTTACGAAAATTGTTCTCCAAATCGTCACTAGATGGTGCTTATGTACTGTCGTTGTGGGCACCATCTAGTAGTTGAAAATTACAATATTTTTTATTATACTTTTTTTACTTATATAGTATTAAAAACCAATAATTAAATAAAATTTTTTAAATTTGTTATATTTAATTAAAAATTAAACTTTTCAAATAATCGAGTAATTAATAATTTCCTTTATTTTTTTAATTAAAATTTTAATTATATTTATAAATTATGTTTTTCTCCTTGTTTAAATAATTAAATTTTTCTGTTTATATTCTCTAGGAAACAATACTTACCGCATTATTTTTTTAAATTATATTTTAAGTAATTAATTTAGTATAAATTTAATATAATTTTTCTGTGTTTGTGTTTGTTTGTTTGTTTGTTTATGTGTGTGTGTGTGTGTGTGAATAAATGTGCAAGAATTAGTTCACTTTTTATATTTAATATTATTTAGAATATTTATTAAATAATTAGAAAATTGTGTAACTATTATAAATATAATTTTTAAAGGCTATAATAAGCATTTATATAGGCTATATAGGCCTATAATGAATAAAAATTATCTTAAATATTACCTAAAAATGGTTTCATATTTAAATCAAAGATGGAGCCATAAGGAAACATGCTCTGTAATGGTACAAAGATCACAAAACATTGATTATTTTACCTTCAAACTTAAATATAATCTATAAATTAATTTATAAAACTGTCTATTTTTCAATGTACAGTACAGGGTTCTCGTACAACTTAAAAGATGTAGCTGTGATAGAAATATGCTGTGAAATGTGTTAATAGTACAATAAAAGCTCAATTTTTAAAGTTTTATTGCATGTTATAACTGTTATAGACTTCGATTATATGAGGCACAGCATACAGTTAACCTTTCTTCAAACTGTCTCCATTTTCAGTCAGTTAAACTATCTAAAAATAAATTGAAATTAATTAATAAAACATTATCAATACTAATGTATAGCGATTTAAGACTTAAAATTTTATATGCTGTCTTTTTACTTTATATATAACAAAGGGAGAATATGGCAATGGTCAAAAAATGACCCTTCCAAAATTTTTATATTTTTGGACTCAGGAGATCATTAAACATCGAGAAATGAAAAAAATCGGGGGCATTTCTAGTGTGTATGGATGTTAGCATGTGTATGCGTGTGTGGAGGCAGATTTTATTCACTCATTTTAAAGCTTATTATCTCCTGTTCCTTTTGCCGAAAATTTCTGAAATTTTACATGGAGGTTTGTGCATTAGGGGCATTGATTCTATTAAGTTTTAATGGTTAAAGGTCCAGGGAGAGGAGAGATAGACGGGACGTGTCATATCTCAAGTAAGGTCGAACTTAATGACGATTTTACTCGTTATTAGCATTTACAATTTTTATAAAACTCATCTCTACCCTCAAAATTAAGCTTCCATTTCCATTTTATAATAATTAATAATATAAAAAGCTTTAAGCTCTCATAACAGATGACGCCACACGCAATTTTAAAATTTGACCGAGAAAGTTACGCAATTCGTTGCTAGATTTTTTTCTGTAGAAAGTTATTACTAAAGTTTAAAATGCATGAACGGTGATCATCATAAAGTTACTTTTAACAACTTTATAAAATATTCATGTTTATAATAAGAATAATAAGCTGAATATTCAGAGATAAATCTAATTTTCTTAATTTTTATAAAGTTAATTATTTATATTTTTTATTAAAGGTGCTTTTTTGAGTATAAAATAATTAAATACATGGAAGAATAATCACGGAAACAATGGCAATATTCCGTTTATATATACTGTATATAAGATATTCTCTAATTAATTATCTTATTTGTTTTGTTGCATTGATCATTCTTAATACAACACTTTCACATTTGTGTCCTTTTGTAGAAGACATTTTAGTAGATAACGTGAAAGTGAAAACACTTAACTGTGAGATTGAGATAAATCGTTCAGCTTAAATGTAACTGTTGTTTCCTTTGATTCTTGACAAACAGAAGCATTTATCAATTAAAATAATATATATTCCGTACTTCTACACTAGAAAATCTTTGAAAAACACCCCTCTCCCTCTTACAGACATTTATTACTTTTGAATTAAACTTTAAAGTTCACAGGTTAAAGGTTGTATCAGTGAATACCTCGACAAATTTTTATTCAAATTCATTTAAATATGCTGAAATTTCTTATAAAAATTTCTATTGCATCCTGAGAAAGTAAGATATTAATTAATAAAATCTGCAAATATTTTAAATTTCATTTAGATAATTAAAAATTATTATAAGTATTTTAAATGAAAGAGGTTGATATACTGGAAATTTAAAAAAAAAATAAATGCAAAATTTAAAAAATAACTAATGCTTAAAATTCTGAATATTTAAAAATTAGAAATTATAACAATTTTATAAATTAATTCATTTAAAATTTAGATAATAACACGAAAAATGATTTTTTTAAAGTAAAATATGTACAGTACTACATCGATATGATACTTCTTAATCTGTAGATCGCGATCTTCGAGTTCAAACGCTATTTTTTAATATCGCTTATTTCGATATACTATTAATTAATAGTAGGTTGATAAATAACATCATTAACGTTATTTTTGAAGAATTTAAATAAACTGTAAAATAAATTTTACTTGAAAAAGTTAGGCCATGTATTTTTAACAGAAAGATAAGAAAGATCAAGGATCTGGAGAAGCTGACACACTGATTGGTTGGACTGATATTGTAAATTGATATAAGCACGATCATTGGATAGTTTGTTTAAATTGGTCAATATCAAATTCAATATCAAATACATAGAACACTCCAGCTGCTACTCTCTTCTGAGCTTTGATAAACTGTTATTTTGAGTTTAAAATTTAATTTTATTCATTAAAAAAGTATAAGAAATTTAAAAATCCAAAAAATAAATAAATTTGAATTTAAATTATTATTTTAAATAAATAATTATGCTTTTATTATGTTTATTTAAAATGTTTGTTTTTGAGATGTTCAATTACTTCAAAAATATTGTCAATTTTGCATAGAAAATATCTTCATATAATTCTTAGCACTTTCTAAGAACAATTTTAGTAAATACTGTTATCTTAAAATCTTTATGCTAATTTGTTTCAAGTCGTTCATATTGTAAACATTACTGTACATTTTGTGCTTCAATAAAAATGGACAAGAAAATCAGGTTAATAGTTAAGGTAACTAGACCATTCATACCATTTAACCAAATATGTAGAAAGAAATTAAAGTAGAAATGGAAAGTTTGATTTAATACAAAAAAATTNTTTATTTAAATATATTTAAATTTCATATATTTTTTAATAAATAAAATTAAATTTTAAGATGAAAATAACAGTTTTCGAGGCTTAGAAGTGAGCATTAGCATGAATTTTCTATGTATTTAATATTGAATTTGATATTGATCTTGTGATGTCCATCTCATAATAATATAATAGCTAGCTTCAAGGCTAATTCTGATGTTATTATGGGAAGTATAGCTCTTAATATATTGTAACAGAATAATATCATTTTATATCTATAAGTATAATTATGATTTAAATATATATTTAATAAATATCCTGCAAATTGATGCCAATTTTTTAAAGATTATAATAAAATTTATTTATTAATTTATACATTTTCTAATATATTTAGCACAGTTAATTATATTAAATTAGCATGATTAAAAGAAGAATTTTTCGACAATTATGGCATCCGAACATATACAGGTCATTGTAGTTGCCCATTTTTGTTAGGAAATTGACCTCACCTCATAGATACATTGTATCACACCTATTAGTTTATGAGTAGACTTCTCATAAATGTGTATAACATCAATAGGTAAGGGTGTTGTCAAGGTTCAATCCTTCCAAATGCAAAAGCATTATCGTTAAAATAAATTAAATATGGCAAGTATTATTAGCAATATTTTTAGATGAAGTATCCTCAGTTTTCCATTAACTTCCTAAACATGTAAAAAATGGAATAGGCTATTTTATTTGGTGAGAATAATTGTTGTTTTGAGGCTACCACAGCTGTTTTCCATAACAAGTATCCAAGACGAACGAAAACAAGTAAGAGAACCGTGCGACGATTGATTTATAAGTTTAAAAAGAAGGTTGTGTAGGCTAGCAAAAATACAAACAAAAAGTAAACCTGCCTCTGTGCAAGAAAAATCAGTGTTTTCGTTGATCCTCTCGCATCAATATGAGAAATAGCCTATACAGTCGTCAGTTTAAAGAATTTTGAACAGGAACAGATCGTCATTTATAAGTGTAAAGGGAGCCAATTTTTATACAGAAACGACTCCCGAAATCTGGAACAGTTCTGCAGAACGTTCAAATCCAAATTTCTGATTTAAATCGATACATAATGACCACCGATGAGAAACTTCCTTGTTCCCATAACTATAAACAACCAGAACAGTCTGAAACCAATCCTCATTGGCTGTGTGCAAATAGTCGACAGAATAATAGGACCCTAGGTCTTGTTAACATCATCTAAACAATGTGCTCCTGCCATTTCTGAATGATCTGCCTTTATTGAAAATATAGATCATCGAGAATGGATGCTCTGCCTTCACTGTTGAGGAAGTGCTCTTTCTCACTTCCTCACTTTGCAGCTTGGTTGAATTCTAATCTACCTGGAAGGATGGATTAAACGAGCTGGACTAAATCCGTGGACTATTCGATCTCCAGAACTCAACTTCTTTATTTATCTAAGATTTTAAGATAGAGATTCGCTTCTCCTTAATGCACTGAAACTATGAGGAGAAGCTACATTCAAGGTGCATGTAATAATTTATAAGAGAAAAATACAAAAATAATTATTAAACAATTCTTATATAACGTTTACCTGCATTTTTATAAACTTTCCTACTTACTTTTACCGCTATATATTGTTAAAAAGGACAAAAACAAATTTAAAATAAACTTTTAATTATTGTCACAAATTAAATTTTCTAACTGGGAGTTCGCGAACTACAAGAAGATCGGGAATTGTATTATTTAGAGTCTACAAATCAGAGAGGTTGGGAAATTATAACAGTACTTCAACAAAAATTCTCATTATTGCAATTATTTATTAAATATTTCTAAAATGACACAAATATTTAGTTTATTGGCATTCTTGCGATTGAATTTGGGTCAATAAAAAGTCTATTTATAAATAAGTATTTAAAATAAAATCAATTTTACTTGTAGAATGTATAGTGTAAAGAAGAATTAATAAATGAAATAATTTGCTTTAATGAAGTACATTTCACCAATAATTTTCCTACTTCACTTTATTTTTTACTAAGAATTCCTGTAAAAACTCCGATATCTTAAGGCTAATTGATGTTTTTTAGCAGTTTCTTTAGAAAAATTTTTCATCAAACATGTTTATAATTAGCTGTTATGAAACTTATAAATACCGAATTATGATTTTCTTGCTAAATTCCTTTAATTAGAAAAACTAAAAATTGAAAAAAACGTAGTTAAATTTACAAATTTAAATATTTAATCGTATAATTTCATGCAGATTAATTCATTTTTTAAAAAATAAAAGTTATTCTCCCGCGATTCTTGTACTTATCAATGGAATATTTTTTTAAAATATTTTATTAATTATTAATAACAATTAATTTGTCTTTAAATATACAGAATTTAGGATAATAAATAACTTTAAAAAGTTTAATATTTTTTATAAATTTTAATGAATTTGAATTGGGAAATTGCAAGAGTATTTTGCAAGAACTAAATACTTAATATCAGTAAAAATAAACTGGTAGAGAAAGATCCAATATAATTTAGAAANTATAAAATATATATATATATATTTCTTTCTATTTTTCATTTCTTCCAAAATTCTATTACAAAATTCTAATTCTTCAATTCGTCTTGCTACCAATTCCTTACTGTTAGAAGTATAGTGTTACGTAAAATATATCTATATATTGAAGCCCTTATCTGTTTGGTACAGGCCCCTCTCCTCTATCAGGTAGTAAATTCAAAAGTGTAGGCCCTAATCTGCAATATAAGTTCTTCATGAGTATATGGTTTATCTATGGGTTATCTATCAACAAGTCTAAATGCAACCCTGATTAACCATCATCATTAGAGATCATTCTGATATTTATTGGACCTTTACCTTAATGATAACAGAGAGATTATATTGCTTAACTGTATAAAATATCAAACTAATTTTGTTAGTTAATTTATACACAAAAATATATAAATATAAAAATATTATTCTATATTATCATAGATCATGTATCCTAACCGATAGTTCGCGATCTACGAGAGGATCGAGAATCTTATTACTGTGGATGTAGAAAGAACAAAAGTTAGAAAACTCGTGTAAATCGTGAATAAAATGTCTCAGAAACAAAATATTTAAAGTTAAGTCCAAAATTTTAAGCTTAAGAAAATGAAGGTAAAGAAAAAAACTGAGATAAAATGCGATTTACAAAGAATTTTCATCAAAAATAAGAGGAATTTAAAGATAAAATTAGCTTAAACAGTCTCGGGAGGAAAATATTACTTATCCTACCTCCTGAGGATGCTTTAAGATAAGTTTTATTCTTGTTTAAATCGAAGAGATTCCTAAAATGACATTTATAAATTATTAAAATGCACGTCTTTTTCTCCAAATTAGACTTTTTGAAAGGATTTAGTGAAGAATTTGATGTTAAACATGAGTAATTTATCGTCCAGAATTAAATTAATTATTTAAAATATACAAATATAAAATAAAAATTAATTTAGAATAATGAGAATATATTCTATAATTTATTTCCATGCACGAAAATAATGAAATAAATGATAACTTTAGTCACATAAATTCTATTCTAATTAGAAAACAAGCAAGTTCATGGTAAAAAAATGAATTTCTTATTATATTTAAGATATATTAATACACATATGTGAATAATTTAATTTTGATTAAAAGCATAAAGTTAATAATTTAATATATATATTAAATTATATATATATATATATTCTGTTTCTATAACGCTATTAGAGGAAGTTAGTTAACAGGTAAAATTATTTGTGTGATGCTGGAGAAAAAAAATCTGGAATTCTTAAATATTTCTTATGTATGTAGAGAGGCCCAAAAATAAGTTAACTAAAGACTAAATTTCTGTTTAATTCGGAAATTTTAGTGCTTAAAAATTGTTAAAAGTAGATTTTTTAGTTCAACACTTCACATATTCTCGAGTTTCTTGCATAAAAAACACGAGTGGGTGGTAAACTGACTTTTGGACTACCCTCTATAACGATAATAATGATAATAATAATAATAATAATTTGCAATTATATACTTTGGCTTAACTAAGTATATTATTGTTTTTATACAAAACTGATCTATAATGCACAAATCTTAATGTTTGGAAGCGGTTTTTTAAGAGTAAGAGCCTATACTTAGTAGCGATATTGATTTATAATTAAGCTTAGGAAAATCAATTTATATTGGATTAATTTTAATAAATTAAAATATTTTACAGCAATTTCCATATAAAAATATCTTTATTTAATATTAAAAATTAATTATTTATACAACAAGTTTTAATAACTTAAATTCCGTAAACAAAGCAACGACAATTAATTTTAAACATTTAATAAATATAAATTCCGTATAGGGCTTACAAACATTAATTAATTTTAATTATAACCTTAATTATGTTTACACATTTTTATTAAAAAAATAATTTTAATATATATTTTTTAAGAAATAATAATAATAATAATAATAATTCATTGATTCCAAATTTTATCACTTGATAAGCCATAAAATCTTTTACAAAAGCGAATTTTTATGAAATTTTCTAGATATATCTTATCAGTAAAAAAAGCAAAAAACTTTGTCGAAAAAGAGTGGAAAAGAATTATCTCGCAGACCGAAATAGAAAGAATTGATGACATTTTATCTTTTTCAAGTTTGAGAGATAAAATTATCATGTCGCTAGTTAACAGAGAATAGAAAAATAAAAAATAAAAAAAACGAAAGGAAAAAAAAAAGATAATGCGATGTTTCTATCTAGCTTTTTACTACAATGTTTCTATTAGTTTAATAGAATTATCTCACGGCACATTTCTTACAACTCCTTTCATTCTCTACTCTTCCATTTACAGGTATTGATATTGATAAGATCTGACAATTTTTATGACTCTATTCCAATGATTTTAACAAGAACATAATCAAAACAAATAATTATATCAATTTTTAAATGATTTTCTTATTATTTCTTAAGTAAAAATGAAACTAAACTTATTCAACAAGCAGTAATACAGTGTAGTATATTGGAAATTACTTTCTTCCCATTGAAAAAGAAAGAAGAAAGAATGGCAAAGAATGCTTTTCTCTTAGTAGCCATACCATTTGTTCTGTGTGCCAATAAAATTCTGTTAATATTGATTCCTGATAAATGCAGCAAAGGCGGACATTAAACTGTCAGAAGCATTTGGACGCAGATCAGCCACTAATCGCAATGACGTGTACCAAAGGTACTTTTTTAAAATATTTTAACTAAAGAGTAATGTTATTTTAAGTCTTTTTTCTTATTTTGTATATAAAGAAATTTCTTATTTGGCTTATCATTTCAAATTTAATATTTTTAAGTCAAAAATATACGCTTATTTTACTACCAGTTTTATAAACTCTAAGAAGAAAAATAGGTCAAGTAAAAGATAATAAATACTTTACAGATAAACTATATTGAAAAATTCTTATATTTAATATAATGTGCTTGTTTTATGAATATTCAAAAAGACTTATTTAATAATTAATTTATATTTTATTATTTCTTTTAGCAGCATAATTTATTAAAAGTATCTTGAATTTATAATTTTATTTATTAAGAAACTCAATGGAAATTGAATAGAAATACTTCTTCAAACAATTGCTAAACCCA
>NW_019385303.1:151756-162173 GCF_000671375.1 Centruroides sculpturatus | reverse complement strand
CTTGAAAAAAAAAAAAAATATATATATATAATAGAAGAAAGAATTTTATTCTCTACTTTAAAGCTGAAAAAATATGAATTTATCTTCGTCACATAATAAAATTTTAGGACCAGACATGATTCATTTGTTGTTTCAAGTGCTGCAGGTCGCCACACACCTGGGACGAAGTGTTGAGGATGGACAAAGTGCTCTCTCTATTGACTCCCTGTAATGTAATCACGCGTAATGGTGTCTATTAGCGCTAATGCTGCGGCCAATCGATGTAAAATGCCTCCATTACACAGAAATGAAATTTAGAGTTGCTGTACTACTCACAGTAGTGTAGTGACTTGAGGCTAGGAGCAGGAGTTGTGAAATGCAGGAATTTGATGTTGACAAGAAAAGACAACGTTACTGACTCGTTCTATGTATGCTATTGTAAGCTTTCAATCGCGTCACTATCTGTAAAATCAATATAAGTTTAGTGATTGAATACTTATAAAATATATATATATATATTTCTTTCTATTTTTCATTTCTTCCAAAATTCTATTACAAAATTCTAATTCTTCAATTCGTCTTGCTACCAATTCCTTACTGTTAGAAGTATAGTGTTACGTAAAATATATCTATATATTGAAGCCCTTATCTGTTTGGTACAGGCCCCTCTCCTCTATCAGGTAGTAAATTCAAAAGTGTAGGCCCTAATCTGCAATATAAGTTCTTCATGAGTATATGGTTTATCTATGGGTTATCTATCAACAAGTCTAAATGCAACCCTGATTAACCATCATCATTAGAGATCATATCTAATGGTATTAATAAAGAGTTTCACTTCTTCTATCTTCCATCTTTTGTTACAGGATTCTAATACTTCAAATCGTCTTTCCACCAATTGCTTAAAGTGTATCTGTTAGAAAGGTTTATAAATATTATGTTACGTAAATTATATCTATATATTAAAGCTCTGAAATGTTTGGTTGAGGCCCTTCTCCTTTATCAAGCAGTAAATTCAAACGTATAGGCCCTAATTTGTAATATAAATTATTTATGAGTATATGCATTATAGAGGAGAAAGGCCTCAACATATCTAAATGCAGCTCTCATTAACCATCATCTAGTTTCATCTCTAATGGTATTACTATAGAAATTGATTTATATAAATGTAAAATCAGTATAAATGTAATAAAATTATATATAACAAGTCTAACATTTATTTTATATAAAAAATTATTCATTTCTATTGATAACAAGCTGTATAGATGTAGAAAGATGAGATGCTGTATAAGGAAAATTGATTTAAAAATATAGTAAAAATATTATAAAACAAATATTATACAATTAATAATAAATTAAATTTTTTATAAACGAAACCATAAAACTTTTAAAATATAAATTTAAAACAGTTTTTAAAAAGATTGCGCGTATAATAAGCATAATATAGGCCCTAAGAGAATTAAAAAATTTATTTTAAAATAAATAAAATCTTTAAGATTATATAAAAGTTTTCATTTTTTAATTTATTTTCTAAGTTTTCCATGGAGAATTCATTATAATTCACGACTATCAATTGGTTTTATTATCAGTTTAATCCATAACACTTAAACTTTGATTATTATTTATTTATTTTATCCTTATTTTTTATATATACACATATTTTTTTCTTTCGAATCTCCTTTAAATTTATTTTTATTTATTATTTTCCAAATGTAAAAATATTTCACGCAGATTTATTATTATTTTTTTTTCATTTTCACTTTATTTATTCTATTCATGAGTCTCTTTATTTTTGAATTAAATTTGTATCAGAGAGCGAGAAGGAGAGAGAAGAGGATGAGATATATATATATATATTTATATATTGAATTTCTACATTTTTAGTAATGTAAATCTTTCTTCATGAAGTATAAATAATAATACAGGCAAAACTATTATTCTAGGATTAAGCATCACCTCCCTTTCTTCTATCAAAGTTGCAGGTGATAAGGGAGATGAAGACAAATATATTAGCGAATTCTTATTTATTTATTTATTTAAAGCCATTTTTAAATAAATAAATAAAGATATTTTACTATATTCAACATGAATATTTAAAAATTTATATACAATGTTACTTAAGGGGATGATTCTAGTGATCAGATTTTTCTCTCTCTAGTGTATTTATGTAAGTAAATTCGTTACTAGAATATTATTATAATCAATCCTATTGGCATTAAATGTATTATAATACGGCTTTCTAGCAATTCATTTGATCTAAATATTATTAAATTTGTGTTTTCACTCATTACCATAAGTAGACTTACAAATCGATAATCGTTCTCTTACAGTTCTATCAATTGCGTTTGTGATGTTGAAATTCAATAATTCTGATTTATAATTTGATATATTAATATATTAAAACAGGAAGAAATAATTAAAACTTTGTTAAATTTATTATTTATAACTTTATATATTTAATTAGAATTTATATATTTTACATACAAAAACAAAAAATTATACTTAAGTAATGCTTAAGTTTTATCCTTGTTTAAATTGTCATTTAATTACAACTAATTTAACGTAAATATAATTAAAAATATACTATTTTTAATTATATTTTACACGTAAAATACAATAAAAATTATATTTATATAATGTAAAATATTTTAAAATAAATTATTTACAGTTTTATATTCGCGTTTAAAATCAATTTTAATTAGATTTATCGTTAAAAAAATAATAAAATGTTCGATTTTAAACATTTAAATGCATAAAAAGTTATATAAAAATGATTAAAATTATTATATAATTAAAATAAATAATTATAAATACCGAATAATTTATTTTTATTTATTTTTTAATTATTTGATTTTCAAATTTACATGAAGAATAATGGATTTTTATACCTTAATGATATATAATAAAGAGAATATTTTGATTCCTATCCTATTGTAACTAATAATATTCTTTCTGATCCTTAATTGCCTTCAGCTACGAAAGATAACGAATCAATTACGTGTACTCGAATTTTAATGAATATCTTTAAAGATGTTTTTTTATTTTTATAAAATTACATTTTTATGTTCTATCATTATTATAATAAATAGAATTTAAAATAGATTATATATATATATGATACTTTGAAAATAATCTAGTGAAATAATTGCAGGTATAATGTCAAAATAAATAAGTATAGATGGAATTTTTAAATATTAAAATGAAATTTATTAAGTAACTATTTTATATATTCATTTACTTGCAATTTTACTTCTCTAATCAAGAGATTTCGGGATGTTTTGGAGGATTTTTTCCCTTCCTGTTTTATTTAATTTTGAATTATAAAAATTTATAAATATTTATAATTTAAATAAAATAAATGTTTAGGATACACGATACATAACGAAATAAGCACAGAATGCACTAATTAAAGTGTGAATGAATGCATTCGTTTGTTCACGCGTTTGCTTGTAATATGCAGTGGAAGATTGAACAGGAAGCAAAACAAACAACTGTTCGGGGCCCTAAGCTGAGAGGAGCACTATAAGGAACCCTATTTTATATACAAGCTGAGGAAGGACCCGTCAGGAAACTTCCCTTTATTATTATTATTATTATTTTAATTAATTTTGCAGAAATTGTCTTCTGATGATGATGTTGAGCAGTTTGTGGCTGAGAAGAGTAAGAATAAGTTGTAAAATAAATGATAAACTATGTAATAAACTGTATATTAATGATAAATGAATTAAATTTTTCCCTCTTCTGAGTTTCTTCTTTTACCTGCAAGGGAGCCCCGAAAAATTTAAATTGCTTGGGGCCCCTTCGAAGATAAACCTGCACTGATATGCCTCATTTACAGTTAATAACAAATATTAAATGTAATAAATAAGTTTAATTAATATAAATTAAATTTTATATGAATATATGATGATGAGGATAATGATTAATGCAGTGCATCAATTATGCAGTATGAGTACAGCACAATGTATTCACTAATTTCTTCATTTACTTGCCTATATTTAAACAAAATATTAATTAATAATTACATAAACAAAACTATAAATTTAATTCATAATAATATATTATTATGAATTCCTTTTTTAATTTTAAAAATAATAAAAATTTAAAAAAATTAATAAAACATTTTAATTAAATTAAACTAATTTAAANTGTCTTATGTAGCTTCGGGTCATACGTAACCTATCTAGATATATATAGAAGAGAGAGAGAGAGAGCGAGAGAGAGGAAGAGCGAGAGAGAAGGGAGAGAGGGATGCAGAGAGACAGAGAGAGAAAGAGAGAGGAGCATTAGTTCGGTTAACTAGACAGACGACCAAAAACAAGGCCAAAGAACAAGGAACGGTCTATGATGCTTGTCATTAGTTGGTGCCCCAGGCTGGCTGAACACCATTAACGATAAGTGGTAGACAGATGGTCTTTCTTCTTGTCCACTTCTAACAAATAGTTTCATTGTCTAGATAGATCTTTGTTGGAAATTGTAACTGCTCTCCATCCATGTTTGATTATCTAGACTTGATTTTATGAACAAATATCGGCAAGGTTGTTTGTTTGTTTGTTTCTTTCTTTTTAATTCGTTTTAATTGGTATAATTCTTTGATTATATATTATTAGAGGAATTTATATAAGAGTGTGGCTTGTTAAATGTTTCTATTATTATCTATTTATTTATTTTTCTAATAAAAGAAATCGTATTTATCTTATTTACAGTAGGAAGTGTCTACGATAATTGATTTTCTTCCCCACTTTAAACAATAAAAATTATAATTAAGAATTTAAAAAAAGTGTGGAAACAAAATTATTTCTACTTTAATTAAGTTTACAAATAAACATTAACGCTAATTAAAAGCTTACGTTTAATGCAGTTTCTTTACTTTAGCACACTAAAGAAAAATCTCTCTCTGTATATATATATATATACAGAGAGAGATTTTTCTTTAGTGTGCTAAAGTAAAGAAACTGCATTAAACGTAAGCTTTTAATTAGCGTTAATGTTTATTTGTAAACTTAATTAAAGTAGAAATAATTTTGTTTCCACACTTTTTTTAAATTCTTAATTATAATTTTTATTGTTTAAAGTGGGGAAGAAAATCAATTATCGTAGACACTTCCTACTGTAAATAAGATAAATACGATTTCTTTTATTAGAAAAATAAATAAATAGATAATAATAGAAACATTTAACAAGCCACACTCTTATATAAATTCCTCTAATAATATATAATCAAAGAATTATACCAATTAAAACGAATTAAAAAGAAAGAAACAAACAAACAAACAACCTTGCCGATATTTGTTCATAAAATCAAGTCTAGATAATCAAACATGGATGGAGAGCAGTTACAATTTCCAACAAAGATCTATCTAGACAATGAAACTATTTGTTAGAAGTGGACAAGAAGAAAGACCATCTGTCTACCACTTATCGTTAATGGTGTTCAGCCAGCCTGGGGCACCAACTAATGACAAGCATCATAGACCGTTCCTTGTTCTTTGGCCTTGTTTTTGGTCGTCTGTCTAGTTAACCGAACTAATGCTCCTCTCTCTTTCTCTCTCTGTCTCTCTGCATCCCTCTCTCCCTTCTCTCTCGCTCTTCCTCTCTCTCGCTCTCTCTCTCTCTCTTCTATATATATCTAGATAGGTTACGTATGCCCCGAAGCTACATAAGACAACGAATCAATTAACATCAATCCCTCCATTAAAGCGATGTAAACGTTGTCCCAGCAGATCGGACGGTGAGTAGAAAGCAGCCGCACTTCAGATGTTCCTCCCACCAAGTAACAGAGCCCCCAGGAAACAAAACAAAACTCTTGCTCCACAGCTTCGTTCGTCAACTCATTACCGTGTCATTTTTCTGATAGTAACGAGCATACCATCTCTTCATATCCTTGCCGAAGTCGGCAAAGTCAATAGGGAATCTAGTCTCAAGGTACTTTAATACAAAGTTAAAAAAAAAATAAAATAAAGAATTTAAAAGAAATAAAAATAAAAAAAATAAAAGAAAGGAAACTTTATTTTCTATTGAAAAATTTATTATAAAGATTCTTTTGCAATTTTGTAGAAGCGTGCTGTAAGCTAATTAGTCACAAGAGACAATTAAATTATTAATCGCTAATTGAGAACCGTTGGAGAAAGTTGATGTTTGTGATTTCAGCCACATTTTATAATAATAGACAGAGGAATTTCTAATAAATAAACTTTTAAAAAATATGTATATAAATATTCAAAATTTAAAATTAAATAAATAAAAATAATTAAATCTTTCTTAATTAATTTGATTCTTATTTTTCAATCGTTCTAAGGCGTACGGATCAAATTAATATGTTTAAAATTCAAATTCTTTAATTATTTTAATATTAAATTAATTTTTAAATATATACTTTATATAGGCCTATGTATTTTTTAAATTAATAAAATGTTATTTAATGTATTCGCTAGAGCATAGAATGAAGATATGCTAAGTATTGAAATAAAGACGTTAAAAAATTTTTAATTAATTTTTGTGTAATTAAATTTGTGTTAGTAAGGTAAACAATTATCTTTTTTATATATATATTTTATAAATTAATTAAATTATTATTGCGATAATTTAATATTGTTTATATTAAATTTCTTCCTATTTAATTCGTGTTTCTTTTGAGAATTTTTATGTAAAATCTAAATTTATAACCATTAAATTCATTTTTTTAAAATAAATTCTGTTTAATAAGCTTTTAAGCTTTTAAAATCTAATTTTTGATACATTTTTTAAAATATAAATAATAATAAAAATGAATAATCGTTTTAATTGTTTATGATAATTTTAATGTATAGCGCAAATATAAGATAAATAATTACTTAAATCGATAAAAATGTAACTTTATTAATAATTAATACATTATTTTATATTAATTAATCTTTAAAAAGCATAATTTAAATTTGATTTTGCAATGACGAACCAATTAAATTCGACACTGAGTTGGTTTTATGCTTGTCATCAGATGATAAAATATGCTAATTTAGAAAGAAAATTGACCTACTAATTTTATATAATCATCAAGATTTAATTTTAAAACGTATTCCAGACCTTAAAAGTAAAATATAAGCCTTAAATTATAAGAAAATATTAAAAAAGTATGCATTTAATTAAGAATAAAACCTGAATTCATCCTTTGATAAAGCAAAGATAAGTTTAAATATACCAAAATAACTTGTATATTCCGTTAAATTCAATAAATAAAATATTGAAAATGTAATTTAAAGACGTGGGTTCGGTTCTCAATACAATAAAAAACGTATTTTCTACGTGAGTTTTCTTCTTATATCATGATTTACATTTTAAACGGTGTTCTAATTAACAAAATTAATATATATTCTACTTCAATAAATACTTAGATTCTTTGAATACTTTGACTCAAACACTCAGAAGCATAAGGTGTTTGAGTGAAAATATATTCTACTATTTACATTAATTTAAATGGCAGAATATATATTAATTTTGTTATTTCTAATATCTTATCCAAGAATGAAATTAAAATAGAAAGCATCGTCTTTATTCTATTTGAGATCCGAACCCGCACCTTTGAATGTTATTTTAATAGATTTAGTCTATTAGCTCTATCTTTATTTTATCAGAGAGCATGGGTTCGGTTCGTAATTATAATTAAATATATACTTTTCTGCTTATTTCTTAGTATTTTTTACGATTATATAAATTTAAATTAATGCATAAATCTTGTTAATTTCTCTTATCTTTAATTTATTTTATTATAAAATTAATTAAATAATTTATACACTTTTTAATGTAATTATTAGATTAGAAAACCAAGACAATTAATACACTTTTTTTGTCTTTTTTTAAACATTATTTTAGTTTTAAAATAGTAAAATGGCTATAAAACTAGCAAAAGTATAGAGATGAGCTGCTCTGGTTATTGCCCTTTAGGCTAGTTGCGGTCTACACTATAGATTTTTGTAGTCATCACAATCTCACTCCAGACTCTCCCCTTTAGCTGTTAGTTACTAACGAAAATATTTACGAATAAAAATGCATTTTATACAGAATTTCTTTCGTGAAATTCTTTATTTAAATAAGTAATAATAATTTAATTTAATTTACTTTCTTTNAATATTTAATAATAAATAAAATAAATTTAAAAGCTTTAATTTAATTTATTTTATTATTATTCTATCATTTAATAATTTTTATATCCTTATTTTTTAATATAATATAATATAACATAAGAGAGCAAGTATAATTAATATCTAGTCATATTTTGTTATAGTGTTTAACCAAAAATATTTAGATATATTTAAAAATTATGTAATTAATTTAACATAATTAATTTAAACATATAAATTAGAAAGAAAAATAGCATTAAATAAATTATTTCTTTAAATATTTAACTTTTAAATCTTAAAACATGAAGTAATAAAATGAAAATAATACGTAAAAAATGTTTAAATGTTTAAAATATTTGTTAAATTAATTTAATTTGATTTAATAAATAATTAAAATTTTATACTATAGAAAAATAATGTAACAGAAATTACATTATTGACAATTAACTTTTAGATGTATCCGTTTCTAAGAAGAAGATTTATATCACTTAAATTTAGAGTCCACATTTTCCCCTTAATTATCTTAAATTTAAAGATTTCTCTTAATATTTAACACATTTACAAGCATTTGTATACAGAAAACCGATGATAAATGAGCATTTAAAGCAACGATTCTTTAATTAGTATATAAAAATACCATAACAAATTAACGACTTACTTTATGGGAGAAGATAAAATTGACATTAATTGATACATAAATATATTTTTTACACAATGACAACGTTTAGAAACAACTTACAACAACCAACAGAAAAATATCGTAATTAGCTAATAAAACTAATTAGCAAATGGTCTAAACTCAAAACCAATATCAAACATCTAAGATAATGCTTTTATCAAACTTGACCAAGTTAAAAAAGAAAAAAGAAAAGAAAAAAGTAAAGAAAAATAATTAAGAAAATGTCTGTTTAATTTTCAAGCAACGTACAAGAGACGTTACATTCCATTGGCAAATGAATTGAGGCAGCTACAACTTTGCCACTTAAACTAACAGCACAAACAGCAAAGACTTTCGAGGTTTAAATCGTAATTGCTATCCTCTCTGTCTTCTATTAAACTATATTGAAGACCATTTCGATCTAATAACTAAGCTCTTAAGAGACTAGCAGCCTATTTCTCTACGATCGGCATTCAACAAAAGATTTGACGTCACATGTCATTATGTTCTTGTTGTAACATCGTGAAATTCGCTTAAAATTCTTCGATTTTTATAGGAAATTTTTATGATTGATAGCTAGAAATTTATCAAGAATATCTCATATTTTCCTCGTTTAAAATCGTATAAAATTTTTATTATAGTCTGTATGGCGTAGAAAACAGAATAAATAAATACCTCTTGCTAGAAATGAAATGAAATTATCGTGTATAAACTGTAAATTGTAATTTATTATTGAGTAAGAACAGCAGTTTAGTCCACGTGTTTATTAATTTTATATGTATTATATAATTATTACTTTTAAAATAATGGATCTAGTGAGCACAGATCATGATATAATTAACTATTGGCTCGTGTGTAAGGAGTATCAACCATGGAAATTTTCCAAGGGGTAAGAGTTTGAAGACAAATAATTACACCAATAGATTTTTACTTAATTATCTAATTTTTGGGGATTTATTTAAAGACAGGCAAAGCTTTCCGTGATCGAGGGTGTAAGTTTGCATATCTCAATCACGAATAATAATTTTTGGGATTTTGTACTCGATACTATAGAGGGCAAGTGTCCAGTTTGCCCTCTCTGCAGACGTGTATGGTATATATTATATTTAGTCCCATTGAAAAGAAAACATCTATAGATGATTTTTTTTATTTCAGAAAATGGTTGACGATTTTTACATATTAAAAATATGTAGAAGAGACTTAAATGTCTTTATTTTTTGTCATGTTTAATCATCAAGAATGTTCAATGGTTCCTGGTGATTGGACATGACAAAAAATTAAGATATTTTAGTCTCTTCTACATATTTTTTAATATACAGATCATATTATAAATTATATTAATATAAAATATATTAATTTAACATATATTTTACTTTGTTGAGCACGACATTTCTCGTGTTTCTGACTTCAGAATCCAATTAAATGGCTACATCACAACACATCACTCTCATTTTTATCAAATATAACATAAAAATATGCTTTAAATGTATTTAAATAATTAAAAAACGTCTTCCATTTTATAATTATAATCATATAATTTATATAAAAAATAAACAATATGCATTAATATATAAAATATTTTAAAAATTTAAATTAATTTTTCTATGATAGAGAAATTATATGTTGCATTTAATTTTAATTTAAGGAATTTTATAATAAAATAAAAAATAATTTAAGAACTTTAAGT
>NW_019385303.1:129667-143116 GCF_000671375.1 Centruroides sculpturatus | reverse complement strand
ACGTGTATGTATATAATATTTATAAATATCTTATTATCGTCATTATTTTAAAATTAAAGACCATTAACTCTTATTAAAATAGCATTAAATCTTTCTGTTTTCTATATTTATAAATAAGAATTTTTACTTAAATAAATAAAAGTTTTAAGAAAATATATTAAAATTTCTTCTGTAATATAAATTTTATAAGAGTTGGTTTGTTTTTTAATATAAATATATTATTAAATAACCCTTTATAAAATTAAATATAGTTTTATAAGTTGCATCTTCTATATTTTAACCCGAGAAATTAAAATATATTAAAAGACAAATTTTAATTATTTCTATAATTTATGAAGTAATTTATTCTAGAGCATTCGCATCAAGACTTTTGTGGATCATCTTTAATATAAATAAGATTTATCTCTTTTAAAATGAAATTTAATCATTTAGTTATTTTAAATATAAATTACGGTTTTATAAGCTGTATCCTTTATGCTTTTTATTTCTTTTTTTTAAATTAAATAGTATAAATAATAAAAGATATATTTTGATTTTTCTTATAAATCTTGATGCATATATAAGTAAATACATATATATATTGTTCCTGTATTTTTTATATATTTTTTTTTAAATAAAATTTATAGAGAAATATATTGTCTTATAAGTCCTAGAAATATTATCCTCATGTTTACAGGATTTACAAAAGAATTATCCTGAAATTATGTTGCGGTATACATAATAAGGAAATTGATATTTTTCATAAAGAAACCAAGAATATTTCCATGGGGAAGAGAGATTTTTCCATACAAAGTTATTATTATGAAAGGAAAACTTTCAGATTTGACATTCTCCTATCTATTTCAATAGGGAACCTATTCACTGACAAATGTCGGAGTGATTTCTATTAGTACCACCCTTTTATTCTCTATTGGTACATAAGTCGATGACGTAACGCAGTGGGCGGAGCGGAAATTGCCATTTGGTATCCTTGTAATCCAATCAGAGATGTTCGTAAGAGCCTAACAGCTACAATTCAATGATCGATAGAGCATCCCCCATTGTTCATAGGATGGATATGGAGTGGAATGAAGGTAACGCCTCACATCATTAATCTGTCACCACTTGCGAGTGTCTAGTTTTCTGTTATATATAACTCATCAATCTTTAATCACAATTCGTCATACAAATTGCGATGAAGTAAAGTTTTTCTCCCTTAATCACGTGTTTTCCATATAACCGTTTATACAATATTTACAAGTGTATTCAATGTTTCATCGAATAAATTCGTGACAGTTAATGTGTAAAATTTTATATATGGATTGTACAGTGAGTAGCATGGACAGTTATCGAGAAAAACTAGCGACAAGGAGATCTTCCTTCATGATAGAAGACATCTTGACACCCAAATCTCACCAACCCGTAGACGGTGTTCGACCTTGCGTATCGACGACGTTGCCTCGATCACACTTGACAACGTTTGCACCGTATCAGCTGTATGGACTAGGATCCACAACATCTCCAGTTGCTGCCTATCTTTGTCAATCTCCTCCGCATCACTTCCTAAGCAAACCTTTAGATGCTAATCCATTGCTATTATCCGCCGCAGGTAAGTTTTATAAAAAAAATCTTCGTATCTATATTTTTCCCCTGTAAATCTGCTTTTCCTTCACTGTGTAAGTAGTTATGTTGAAAAGACTACTTTACAAACGCGTATGTCTATATCTGTATTATTCTGTTTAATATCGATAAATTTTGANATATAAAATTTAATTTATATTAATTAAACTTATTTATTACATTTAATATTTGTTATTAACTGTAAATGAGGCATATCAGTGCAGGTTTATCTTCGAAGGGGCCCCAAGCAATTTAAATTTTTCGGGGCTCCCTTGCAGGTAAAAGAAGAAACTCAGAAGAGGGAAAAATTTAATTCATTTATCATTAATATACAGTTTATTACATAGTTTATCATTTATTTTACAACTTATTCTTACTCTTCTCAGCCACAAACTGCTCAACATCATCATCAGAAGACAATTTCTGCAAAATTAATTAAAATAATAATAATAATAATAAAGGGAAGTTTCCTGACGGGTCCTTCCTCAGCTTGTATATAAAATAGGGTTCCTTATAGTGCTCCTCTCAGCTTAGGGCCCCGAACAGTTGTTTGTTTTGCTTCCTGTTCAATCTTCCACTGCATATTACAAGCAAACGCGTGAACAAACGAATGCATTCATTCACACTTTAATTAGTGCATTCTGTGCTTATTTCGTTATGTATCGTGTATCCTAAACATTTATTTTATTTAAATTATAAATATTTATAAATTTTTATAATTCAAAATTAAATAAAACAGGAAGGGAAAAAATCCTCCAAAACATCCCGAAATCTCTTGATTAGAGAAGTAAAATTGCAAGTAAATGAATATATAAAATAGTTACTTAATAAATTTCATTTTAATATTTAAAAATTCCATCTATACTTATTTATTTTGACATTATACCTGCAATTATTTCACTAGATTATTTTCAAAGTATCACAATACACAAAAGTTTATTGCCATCTCCATGCTAACAACAGGTAATCACCCCCAGTGAAATAAGCCTAATAAAGATCGGATGAAAGGCGATACCATCGGTTACTCAGGAGATTAGAGTTTTACTAACCGTAAATGAAGACGAAAATGGACCATGCAATTTGCTTCTCGTTCTCGCATCATTGACCCATCATTAGATAGTTACATGGTTGGGTTGCTAGGTACTGTAAACTTAAGTCTTTGTTAGGAATGTACAAAATTCTAGCTTGGGTATGCCTATGTATAAAGCTTGTTGTACATCTATTGAAACTATAGAAGCTTGTAGATACTACAAATTATCGATTCTTTTGATGTGAGTAATGTTACGGGATGATCTGCTTATCTCTCCTGTCCTGTTTTTTTTTTCTACACTCTGCTTTCTGACTAACACTGCCTCATTATGTCATGTGTAATGCCTAGTACTCAATTTAAGTTGTTCTGTAACAAGTCTGTGGACGTCACCAAGGAAGTATTTTAATGAAATTCTATCATATTTTTTTAACAAATCGATAATTCATTACTTTTTATCAAGCATCGATGTCCTGCTCCGTCTTATCACTTCGGATGCAATTTTTTTTTTTTAATTTATAACTTTGTATAATAGAGAATTGCGCGCTTAATTTATGGATTAAATTAGTGTTTTTGCCTCTTTTTTTATCATTTTTAAGCTGTGTTTGGCATGTACAGTACGTTGTTACGATTTTAAATGGAATATCCTTTGATTCCTTCTGGCGCTCGCGACTTACTGATTGGAAAGTTTTCATGATGATTTATGACTTGAATTTTTAGCTCTTTAAGTAAAAATATATAGCAATTTTAATTTGTGTGCTAATTAATGTGGGGCTGAAATTATTAAAACTTTAATTAATTTTACTTAATGAATACATTTATACTTAAGATAATGAAGACATTTAAGTAAATAAACTCCATATATACTTTTTATATATACAGTATTGATATATAACTCGATATTTTATCGTTTTTATCTTAAATAAGGCTAAAAAATAAGCTATAAAAATCCTAAATTGACTATATTTTCATACATTATTATATAATTTTCTAAATTATGCATTTTTAAACAGAATTTAAACCATTTCTAAGCAGAATATACAGCATATGTGGGCTGAATTTAGTTGAACATGTAGGCTGAATTTAATTCTTATCAAAGGGTCAAATAACAGTTTAAACTTAAACTAACTGTTTACAAATTGCTGAGATATTAATCAGGAATTTCTACAAACTTGCATCGTCAAGCATAGTAATTTAATTGATTTCTCTTTAAAATGGCCGATTTGTAATGCTTATAACCTTTATTATTATGTGAAACACAGTTCATTGGCCTTATTTTAACAAGAGTTTACAACGTAGAGGAAATTTAATTAGAATTAATAATAGATCCAATAGATCCATCACTATAGAATTAAATGTTTTCAAACTGACTTCGAGAAATGCTTGGATAATAAAAATAATTATATATATATTAATTTTTTAAATATATATATATATTATTTATTTTTTTAAAAAAATTAATATTTAAGCAAATTTTCAAGATGGAGTAACGTTAAATTTTAAAGGATTTAGAGGAGGAAGAGCAGAATTTTGATTCAGAAGAGGGATGCAGAAGAGGATGTTTCAATTCTTTAAAGTGCTTCCAACTCAACAGAATCTGTTTGTCAATTTTCAAAAGCCACATTTATATTGAAAAAAGCTATTGAAGAAGGAAATATAAATCTTATTCTGTCCAAGAAGATTCAAGATATCAAGTCTATTGAGGTTGTTTGAAATTCTTAAAGTTGCAAATTTAAAGTCAATAATAACTGCTCTCTCTCTCTCTCCAGACGATTTTATAAAAGTTTATATATACATACTTTACAATCTTACACCTTACAGAAGTAATTTATAAGTTTAATCACTTAATTTTTTCAAGAATTTTGACGAATTTTGATTAAAAAACCCATTAATTTATATAAAGGAAAAACTTTCTTCGTGAACAGAATCTAAAAACTTAATCCTGATATCAACTTTTAATCCCTGATATCAGCTTTAAACGGAATTGTAAGCGCATTTTTGATATTTTACAATAAAATCTGATGATTTTTGAATTATATTACCTTAAAAATAATTAATTATTTAAGGAAATTAGTAATTATCCGATAGAATAATGGGATACTGTATGAATCCACCATCAACAAATCAATAGATCCTGCAATAGATTATCTATCGCAGATATTTGAAAATTATAATTATTATTCCTATATATATAATTATATATTTCCTATATATTATTCCTATATATATAATTATAATTTTAGTATATAATTTCTTAATTTTAAACTAAATTAAATTGTTTAATAATACACTTAAAGTAAAAGAAAATTTCATTCACATGTTAATAAACGACAGGATATTGTTAAAGATAAGCTTTCATTACAAATTTATTTAAGCTCTTTAATGAGGATACCTATTAAATGAGTTTCTCATTAAAGGGCCTAAATAAATCTGAGGTGATTTTAAAATGTTAATTAAACTGTAAATATCAGAATTAAATTTTTAAAAAAATGAAATTAAAAAAAAGGTTACCTAGACGTTAAAAAAACGTGTAATTTTGTTCTATAATACTTATAACAATCTTAAAAATTATATAATTAATTATTAAACTATATCTATTAATTAATAATTTTAAAAATTTTATAATATAATAGTTTATATTGCACAAATTTGTAGATATGTATTAGTTTATCAACAAGTAGATCGCGGCCGACCACTTAAGTTTTGTGTTTATGTTATACATAAATATATATATATATTTTTAAGCTCTGTTCGAAATTTAAAAGCTTAATTTGATAAATAATTAAGTTTTAAATGTATTTTTAAGTAAATTTTCTTTAAATTATGCTTTAATTTAATATCTTATGATCGATTAGTTGATAAGCTATATTTCTGGTTGATGATGCTGTATTTTGCTTGGTCCTCAATATTTTATACGGTTATAATATTAAATAACTTGATTTTAAATTATAAAATTTACATTTTAAACATAAAATAAACATTAATTTTTATATGAATAGTATCAGAAAATTCATTTTTAAAAGAATATTTTCTTATCCTTGAACGAACTCATCCTTCTTATCCTTAATGATTTAGGATAATCTTTATAAAAGTACACTCTTAATTTTTATAATTTTAATATATTAAGTTAAATTTCTTACTAATTTGACATTTAAATATTATTTTTAGCAAAAATATTTTCCATTTTAAGATAACTTATTTTTAATCTCAACACCATCACAATAAATAATGGTTTAAGCTAATTTAAAAAATATATATATATTTTTAAGATTTTTAAAATAAATGTTATTAATTATAAAACATTTATCTTTTAAATAATGTAAAATTTTGAATACATTACTAGAAAATAGTACTATTATAAGTTTAGTCTGTTTATAAAGCTCAAATTATCATTTAGAAAAAGATTTTTACATTTAAAAAAATTACTTCTAACAATTTATTTTATTATAAAATTAATTAAATAATTTATACACTTTTTAATGTAATTATTAGATTAGAAAACCAAGACAATTAATACACTTTTTTTGTCTTTTTTTAAACATTATTTTAGTTTTAAAATAGTAAAATGGCTATAAAACTAGCAAAAGTATAGAGATGAGCTGCTCTGGTTATTGCCCTTTAGGCTAGTTGCGGTCTACACTATAGATTTTTGTAGTCATCACAATCTCACTCCAGACTCTCCCCTTTAGCTGTTAGTTACTAACGAAAATATTTACGAATAAAAATGCATTTTATACAGAATTTCTTTCGTGAAATTCTTTATTTAAATAAGTAATAATAATTTAATTTAATTTACTTTCTTTACAATAAATTTATTGCTGTTTATTTACAGAAAAAATAGGATAAATCCAACAGAAAATTAAGGAAAAGTGTATTAAATTTGTAAATTTTAATAAAATTTTTTGACAAATTAATCTAAAATTTATGTAAATTATGATACATTTAAGATTATTTTTTACGTAAAAATAATTTTATCTTATGCTAATATATTTGAATAATTTAACGAAATTATTTCACTGTTAAATTCTTAAAGTAATTTATTATTTATATTTTAATTTTATAATTGAATTTTTATTATAATTTAAATTATATTAATGTTATTTTACAGCTACTAATAAAGGTCTTTATGCTGTATCAACTTTTTTAAAAATTATCCTAAATTTATCATAATTCCATTTATAATTGATAATAGTTAATGTTTAAAATCCTTAATATATTTTTTAAAATAAAATTTCATTTATTTCTTTTTTATTTTCTGTCATTTTTATTGAAGAATGTAAGAAGTTTTTGCAATTTATTTATGAAGCCACCATGTTGCAAGATGTCATTTAAACGAATTATTGTAGATTTTATATACATTTTAAGCAATAATATAATTAAACAACATACAAATATTTAATTATAATAAAATAATTTTATTCTAAAACACTTATTTAATTTTTTATTTATATTAAATGAGGAAAAAATGTATTTTATTCTTCTTAATATTGCATCGTTAGTTACAACTTAAGCAGTTTTTAAATATATGTTTTACTTTATTAAAGCTTCTATTTAATGATATTTAATGTATTTTGCACACAAAATTGATTTAAATAATAATTTTATTAAATTTAATTTAGATCTACTTTTATTTTTATTATATTTAATGCTTACTTTAATAATATTTTAATGGATGATACTTTACCTATCAATTCTGAATAAAATTTGATAATCAAAATTAAAATAATTAATTTAATTAAAAGTATATAATATTTATAAATATCTTATTATTGTCNTTTACAGCGCCTTAAATCTAAATTATCACTACTTCATCAGTATCCTTTACAGAAACAGAAATCTTAATCATTATTGTATATTAGCAGCATCTTTTACAGAATCCTTTTACAATATCAGTGTCATTTTCAGCATCTAAAATAAATTTATCACTTTACACCATCCGTATCCTTTACAGCATCCGAAATTTAAATCTTGTTTATCCCAATTTTTACTTCATTTCTTATACTTCTTTATGATGCTCTCTATTTATTGTTAACTATATTATTTACAACATTAGACGTCTTAACCACATCTTTTTAATATCTGAAATTTATCAGCATTTTTTCAATCGTCTAAACTATAATAGTTTTCACTACAGACGGATTCTGGATATCACTGAATTGCATATCTCCCTTCAGTTTTCCAAACTTTAGATGTTTATACTCATTTTTCTTTCTCGAAGTGTTGAGGAGGAGGAGGAGAAGAAGAAGAAGAAGAAGAATAAGAAGATGGAGAGTTTGAAAGAAAATTTTATTAATTATTCCTTGTAGATTTGATATTCTACCCCGTAATATTTTTCTTTTGTTGACGAAAATCACTAAAAAATTTTTTTCAACGATAAGGTATTACAGTCATTACTGACAAATAACAAGTGACAAAAACATCCTTTTCTAAAAGGAACTTGTTTCGATATCATTAGAATGTCTGCTCCTTTGCTGTAATGCACTTTTTTTCTTTCTTTTATTCTTTCTCTCTTTCTCCAGATGAATATTTTGTTTCTCTCTCTTACAAAACTCTAAGCATCTGCATTACTGTTAAAGCTTAACAATACACATGGCCTATGCATGAAGGTTTGTTATAAATGTGCGTACGAAATTCTTTCTTTATTTTTTTTTTCTTAAATATTTCTTTATAATAATAATTACAGATTATTAAATAATAATTTAATTTATTTTTTATTTTGTTTATTTTTTATAAATAAATTTTATTAGAAATTCAAATTGGTTGCCTAATTCTGTATTCTGTTTTGTTGCATTTTCATTAATTTTTCATAAATCTCGTTGCGTGTAAAATGTATAAAATATAAATAAATAAATAAATGTGTGTTTTTTATTTTTAAATTATTTTTTTTATAAATTGTTTCTTGTGTCTTATTTTATTTTATTCTTGTTAATAAAGCTGAAACTTCCGAGACAAGTTTTAAGCGTGGAGTACGATGTTTATTACGTAATAAAATTTATTTATTACATTTAAATTATTTTTATATCTTATTTTGTGTTGTATTTTTTATATTTTTATTGCTTTTAATCTAAATTTTTAATTTTATTCTAATTTTTACTGTTTATAATTAATTGAAACCGCAGTCATCCACGTAATCTTTATCATCTTGTTGAGTAAGAGAATGCGAGAAATATTACTTTATAAGCTTTAAAAAATATAATATTTTACTAAATTTTTAAAAAGATAATGTATAAGATTTCTGCACTTATAAATTGTGATATCTTATGCTTTATAAGGTAAAATATTCAAGGTTTACTGAGGTACAAGTTGTAAAAATTGCATGCTCCATCACAAGAGAGAACTGCTTACAAAATATTTTAAATATAAAATATACAAGACTCTAGGCTTTCTTGTAATGCTTTTGAGATTCAAGAATATATAGAATACATTATAAGATTCATTATAAGATTCAAGAGCTTCCAACAAACGTTACAACATGCATCAGATAAAGAAGTCGTCAAAGGAGTTGCAGAGTATTTATTATATGAATCAGAAGCTTCAAAATATACAACAAAATTTAAGAATTATAAGTTACATTAAAAGATATAACAGCTTATAAGGATATTATAAAGGCTTACAAGTTATGTTATATGATTTAAAGGCGAATGAGGTGCAGTAGAAGTAACAAAATACATTATATAAAAGCCTGCATAAGGCACATTATCAGATTAAATAGTTTAATATTTATATTACATGATTCAAGGAATTATAAAAACAAAATTCAAGGATATGTGAGATACAAGATGCTAATATATATAGGAACTTACAAAGTACTGTACATGACTAGAAACAAGAATATTTAAGGAACATCTACGTCTCTAGTGATGTATTTTATACATTTATTTTTCTTGAAGAACTTCCACAGATTACATAAATAGTTATAGAATGCGCTTAACACAGCTAACAACTACGAAAACATGTTAAAAACTAATTATTTTAAGTAATAAAATTTAATTTAAATGACAAACTACATTCCTAAATTTATTCTTACTTAATTATAACTAATAATTAAATAAAAAATAATTAAAATTATTAAATTCCTCGCGTTAGAAAACGGAATAGTCGAGTCGGAAAAACGAGCTTCCACGGCATTAAATGATGTATTACCCTCATTAATATCATATTTATTACAAAATAGCATCAATTATCCAATAAAAAATCATAATAAACTAAATTTACAAATTAAATTTTGTAGTAAATTACTTAAATAATCATAAATTAACTTATAAAGTGAACATTCAAACCATCGAGATAAACCCACAAATATTTTTTATATTTAAATATAATACATATCAAAATATAAATTGAAATATAGAGCAAATTTTTACAGATAAAATAATCAATCAACATGATAATGAAGCAAAGTCTACGTTCCATATCATAAAGCAATTCGTTTTCTACTGAATTCTCGTGAGAAATCCAAAATGTAAGATTAAAATAACAAAATTTAATAGTGTTAAAGTGCAAGGATAAAGTAAGATAAATTTATTTCGGCCATCATCACTAGTAAATGACGTCAAGAATAGGCGGAGATCCTGTTTCCAACTATCCAATGCAAGCAAACCAAGCTTGCATTGCTGCTTCAATTTAAGATACCGACAAACTATACATCATCTTCTTGTTTTCTCTTTTATTTAATTAAAATTCTTTTAATAAGCTTCAATTTTTGTATACAATTATACGAGAAACACATACATTAAATACATAAAGTACTGTGTATATTTATGCTTAAGAAAATTGTATAAAGATGCAAATTTATAGAAGTTTCTTTAGAAAATAGCTCAATAACACGATTTTCTAAGGTTTATTTACGTAAAAAGATACTTTCTTGAACTTATCAATAAAATAAGGAAGCTCTTTTTAAAGTTTTTATTGAGTTTTTTTGCGTTTTTTGATAGGTTTATAGGCCTGTATACGTATTTTATATACGTATATTGTTAGTTAAATAAGTTTTAGTTTTATTTACGTATTTAAATATCTTTAAAAAATCTTATTTAATTCAAAAATCTCGATGTATATAAGCGATTTGACTTGATTTTATTTTTAAAAAACCTTAAGAAAGAAGTCAAATCGTATCTAGAAAGCAGATTATTCCATTTTTAAGCTGAAGCACTTAAGCTTGAAAAATCTTATGCCAACAAGATTTATTCCATATTCAAACGATAACTTTCCATAAGTATCCTATCTGAAAGGCAAAGATTTGGATTTCTTCGAAACAATCGTTTGTCGATACGTTAAATAAATGTCGAATCTTATGCAATGAAAAATCATCGATTTTTTTATTATTATTTTTATATAAATCTTACTAAAATAATAATCTTATATTCAACTTATCTATTTTTTCTTATGTTTAATGGTCCATTTTTATCAATTTTATCAATCAAATTTACGATTTTATTTTATGTATCCAACGTATACTTATGCGATTATTCTTATCCAATTTATTATTATACATGATAAATTTAGTTCTATTTATTATATATTTAGTTAAAACTTAATTATAATGAATGATTTTTAGTGATTACGTGCTTTTAACAAATTATTTAAATAATTTTGCCTTGAGAGAACGTTAAATTTACTGTCTATTGTATAATTTTTATAAAATGAAGTTAATTATGTTATGTGTTGAAATGAACCGCATTGTATGCGCAATTATAATTAATTATGTTTAATTTTCATTTAATTATATTTAGAAATGATTTAACTCTGATTATAGGAAATTTTAAAATTCGCAATTAAAAATTTTCATTGCTTTTAATGTAAAAATCTGCTTAAATTTTTATGTAAAGATATAACGAGAGCTCTGTGAAGCTCTTAAATCAAGCGATTTTTGTAAGATTTAATGCAAAATTTATGATTAAAACTTTTAAATTTCTAATGTATAAGACTTATTTCATTTATATAATTTGATTTTAATTGTTATTTATAATATATACTAATCTAAACTGTGTTTAGAATATTAAACACATTTACGATCTAATCTCAAACAACCTCTAAATATCCTATTTATAATCAAATGTATGTAAAATATTAACTAAGAATATTATTAAATGAGGAATATAATTAAAAGTATGATTAATAAATAAACTAATAAATATATTTTTATTATTATTAAGCCCGTCTAACCAGGTTATTCTAAACTTATCGCGTTATATACGAAGCAATTTCACAAATTTTAAGTCGTATAACTAGTCAATAATTTCAAATTTATTTAATTAATTATAAACACTTATTTATGATTTAAATATATTTAAAATTAAGAATTAATTGTCTAAATATAGTAATAAATTACTAAATTAACATTACCAAAAATTAGCTTTAGACTGATGGCAGGAAGAAATGTTGCATTTTTCCTGATGATTTTCTATGTTTTATGACAAAAAATTACCAAAATAACTTATAAAATAATTAATTTACATGTTAAATTATTATTCTAATTAATAATTAAATAAAAAATAATTAAAATTATTAAATTCCTCGCGTTAGAAAACGGAATAGTCGAGTCGGAAAAACGAGCTTCCACGGCATTAAATGATGTATTACCCTCATTAATATCATATTTATTACAAAATAGCATCAATTATCCAATAAAAAATCATAATAAACTAAATTTACAAATTAAATTTTGTAGTAAATTACTTAAATAATCATAAATTAACTTATAAAGTGAACATTCAAACCATCGAGATAAACCCACAAATATTTTTTATATTTAAATATAATACATATCAAAATATAAATACGCCTTCGATACTAAACGAAATTAAGTAATTATTAAGTAATTAAACAATAAAATAATTAAAAATTAAGTTAAATTAAAAATTTACAAAAGCTCGAGTAATTTAAATAATTTTAATGAAGATTAAAAAAATAATAATAAATAAATAAATGTGTACAACGAAAGTAAACAAAATTAAAATGTAAAAATTAAATAAAATAATAATAAATAAATAATAATAATAATAATATTTAGAAAGGGGAAGAAGAGGAAGGGAAAAAAAAGATTTTAATTAGCTATCTAAATAACTGAAAACAAAAGTTAAAAATTAGACAGTTGCCAAAGAATGGTTGAAAATAGCCTCATTATTTCTAAAGTTTTTTTTTTTATTTTATTTTATTTTTATTTTTATATTTTATAAGAGAGAAAAGAATAAGTCTGTGCATTTTATGAAATTGGGAAGAGGATGGAGAAGGAGGAGGAGGAGGAGAAGAAGAAGAAGAAGAAGAATAAGAAGATGGAGAGTTTGAAAGAAAATTTTATTAATTATTCCTTGTAGATTTGATATTCTACCCCGTAATATTTTTCTTTTGTTGACGAAAATCACTAAAAAATTTTTTTCAACGATAAGGTATTACAGTCATTACTGACAAATAACAAGTGACAAAAACATCCTTTTCTAAAAGGAACTTGTTTCGATATCATTAGAATGTCTGCTCCTTTGCTGTAATGCACTTTTTTTCTTTCTTTTATTCTTTCTCTCTTTCTCCAGATGAATATTTTGTTTCTCTCTCTTACAAAACTCTAAGCATCTGCATTACTGTTAAAGCTTAACAATACACATGGCCTATGCATGAAGGTTTGTTATAAATGTGCGTACGAAATTCTTTCTTTATTTTTTTTTTCTTAAATATTTCTTTATAATAATAATTACAGATTATTAAATAATAATTTAATTTATTTTTTATTTTGTTTATTTTTTATAAATAAATTTTATTAGAAATTCAAATTGGTTGCCTAATTCTGTATTCTGTTTTGTTGCATTTTCATTAATTTTTCATAAATCTCG
>NW_019385303.1:95485-125699 GCF_000671375.1 Centruroides sculpturatus | reverse complement strand
TATATATATATAAATATATAAGAGAAAAATTTTATAAATATTTGATATAAATATAAAAATTTCAACAAAACCCAAATCGTTTCTTTCTTTCTTTTCTTTCCTTGGAGAGAAATCTTTTGAAAGATGGAGAGGAGCACTTTTAAAGGAAAAGTAGTCCTTCTCCAGCATCAATGGATGTTGGAAAGATTTATCCCAACAAGCCTTATCCATGAAGACAGTTTACAATTCGTGAAATTCTTAGAAAATCCTGAGTTGAAAATCTTTGTATTTAAATCCAAAATACTTGGTCAGTATATCTGCAAGAAATAAAGCTGTAGGCTATTTGCTTCTTCTTGTCAAAAAAGCAACATAAACGAGATTTAACGGGCGATTCGGTTTAAAACTCGAGTATTCCCTGCAGGAGCTACAAAATCGTCACTTGTCTTTCTTACCTTCTCCTCTTTTCTATGCTCTAAATTCCTTTCCAAACCATCAATATCTTTTCTTTTCCTATGATACTTTCTTCTTGTAAAACGTCTCTATCAAAAGAATAATTGGTTTTTCTTTGTAAAATTTTTAATTTATATTATCTTTATTCATTAGATAAGCTTTAGAGTTATTTAATACATCTTTAAAATAATTAAAAAGTATATTTTAAACCATTTAATTACGGTTGATTCAGCGCAATCGCTTGATTAATATCTGAACTTTCATTGTCAAAATCTTCAATTTTCTGCTTTAATTTAATAAATCATGGCCCTTTATTATAAATATATATTTAATATAATAATTTTAGATGTATAATACTTTTCTTAGGAAGGATTTCAGTGATTTTTAGAGGAACTATTAAATATTGTAGTTAACTTCGAAGATGATTTAATAAACATTATCGCGATCCTATGAAGTCTACAGCGCTTCCAAATTAAGAAAATAAGTGTTAGCATGGGCCTGTAAGTGTTAAAATAGTATAAATTAATATATTTGAATCATTTACAGACCTTAAAACCACGTAATTTGTGACATAAGTTAACAAATGTTTCATGGATTCACGAATTCCACCATGGTTTAAGCTAAGAAAATAAGTGTTAAAATGGTCTATGAATGCCAAAATAGCTCATAAATCTTCAAACTACATAAAAATTAGCACAAACTTTACGAATTTACATAATCAGGCCATCAAAAAGATGAAATATAAAGCGATTTTTTCGATTTATTAAGACATTTCTTTCCAAATTTCTATACTTTATTGATTTAAAGGCATTCTACAAAGTAAAGAAAAATGATTTTTCCAGTTTTCTGATGCATCGAAAACATGCAAGACTACATTTCAGCTAAGTCTTTTACGTAGTTTATAAACGAATAGTTTCCTTGTTACCGTACTATAGAAATCAGCTGAATCAGCAGCACACCATTTGGATTTTCGAATATATCTTATTTCTATGACTTTTTTAGAATTATCAAATATTGCATATTCAATTTTTTAAACTCTACTATAAAATATAAAGAAATTTCGTGCTTGAAACCCGATAAGGAGCTTGAAACGCGATGCTCTACCTTACATTTATCCTTGATAAATTAACAAATTTTAAAGCTGTTTTAGGTTTAAAATATGAAAAAGTATTATATAAATGGTTATTTCTTGAATTAATATAATCAATTTGTTTAAAATAAGCTTTCAATAGAGGAAAAATGTCATAAAAAGTTGGAAGATGCGGATGAAGTTTCATCATTTTCCATAGAGGAAAGTCAATCAAGAAAATGAAATAAAATTTAAAATTTTTGCATTTTTATAAAACAGACACAATAAATAAATCATACATTAATAAAAATTTACAAAAATTTGCTAAAAATTAAATAATTTTAACGATTTTTCTACACAGTTTTGTCTTAAGCATCCCTTAAAGATTTTAACAAATAAGTTGATTTTAAACGCTTAAAAAATAAATTTATGTTATAAAAATGTATTAATTAATAAGAAATTAAAATATTTTCTTAATAAATTTTACTTAGAAATGAATATTTATTAGGAAAAATTAATTTTAAAACTCATCAAAATTCATCCAATAAATTGAATTGTTGCAAAGAGGGAAAAGAAGAAAAAAATTAAATTTTTATAATTCGATACTTTTACAAACATTTCGTATAATTTTATAATCCAATTACGCATAGAATATTAAAACACACTTTAAGTTCAATTATAAGATCTTAATTAGTGAGAAATTCCTTCATAATTGAATATATATTGTTAAGTCAAATAAGAAAATGCATTTATTTACCACATAAACGTTACAACTAATTAAAATTGATGGAAAATAAGGAAAGGAAAAGGAGGGGGAAGTAAGGAAAGAATTTTATAATTTTTACAGAATAATTCTCCTTCAAGTTCTGTTGGAAAATTCCCCCCAACTTTTCTCAAGCTTTGTTTATTATTTAAAATAAACAGGGAAATTTTTCTTAAACATTGTTTGTGATTTATTGTAGATAATTAATTTGTGTTGCTAGATTCGTTCGGTGTTATCATTTGTAGTAATGACATAAATCCTCTTGGTGTGACGACCGAACCAATTATCTCACTTCAGGTGAAGACATGGTTCCAGAATCGTCGTATGAAACACAAGAAACAAATGAGAAAAATGACGGAAGAGACAGTAAGCAAACACGATCATTTATTATCCTCGAGGACAGATGATATAGCAAACAGGTTGAGGGATGCTGACTCCTTTTCCGAACCAGAAGTCGACGTTGTAGGAGAAGAGAATCATTAAAGGATGCTGGAGAGAAAGATGGATGAAGATGATGAAAGATCAGGGATGCTGGAGACTGTACAGTACACTTATCAGGAAAGATTTTGAAAACTTTTATTAAAGAAAACAAAAATTGTATTGTAGTTTTTCTTCTTTGTTTTTTTTTCATTTTATTTGACGCGAATTCCTATAAATTAAAGGGATTTGTTTAACAGAATTTTTGAGAATGTTCTCATTGTTTTCTTGTGTCCATCATTTAGAAACAAGCCCTTTATTTTTCTCTTTTATTTTGACGTGATAGGATTTATAAAAAGTGATAATAAAGTATCGAATTCTTCAATTTATTTGTTTGTTATTTTAAAATTTAGTTTTAGAAATGTAATATAAGAAAAATTAACAAAAATTTCGATTTATACACGTCAAATTAACATTAAGTTAGTGTTTCAACCTTAGAACTTAATTAACTCAATACTTAATTAAATAATTATACTTTTTGAAGGTAAAATTTAATATCTAAGTACTTAAAATGATTCAAATTTACAAATATTCTACTTAATTTTAACATAATTTTTAATTTTGAGCCCAAGGACTAACAATAATTTAGTGTTTCTACTCTATACTTAGAAGTAAATTATCTCAATTAAATGTTTAAAAAATGAATATTTTAGTACATAAAATGCTTTAAAATTATAATTATGGTTTATTTTACTGATTTTTAGTATAATTTTTTAATTAATAGACCCAGAAAACAATTAAAATTAACATTAATTATATGCATCCATTTAACACTTAAACGCGACAAAATATATTCATTAAATCGATATTTTAGTAAATAAAATTGATTTAAATTTATAAATATTTTTATTTTATTGATTTTTACACGCAATTAACACTGAGAAATAAGAAAATGTTATTTTAATTAAGTAGCATTCAACTCGTTTTATTAAAACTTAAGCTTTAATATGTAACAGAAAATGAAGAGGAAGAAGAAGAAAAAAATAATTTTTATGAAATGNATGTATAAGTTCTATAAAATATAATGTATACAATAAGTTTTATAATATATAATTAATCATATTTTCAATATAAAATTATTATATGTTAAATTCTTAGAGTGTAATTTTTAGTTCTTTAAGTCGAAAATTTTAATTAATTTAGTTTTTAAAATAAAATTTTTTACTTTAATTTAAATTTATTTGAAATTATAAAGTTATTTTATAATAATTTTACATAAAAATAGACAAAAATCGAGTTGGGTATGATGCAGAAGATGCTGCAGGAAAATCATCCTCCGCATCATTCTTACTTATTCAATTGCTAATTTTACAAATAATTTATACTGATATTATGATATTCCAGTATCATTATCATAACTCGAAGCTATTTTTAATAAAAAAATTGTCAAAACTAATTCTTTAAAATAATCCTCAGCATCATCTAGAGGGATGCTTACACGGAACAATCAATTTTCCATATGATTTCTATAGAGAAATAATTAATTGCATGATTAAATCAGTTAAATTATTGTAGCTAAAGCTGTAAAAGTAGTCATCCAGGACAATTTCTAGTCACTGACAGGACTATGTCATTGGGAGAAGTCCATGGGGATTTGTTTCTCCCCTCTAACACGACTACTGACATAGGAAACTATTCTATTGGGAAATGCTCGTTATCTTAGGCTATTGTTATCAAATGGTGAGCAGTTGGCAGTGGCTTAAGCGTATAACATACACATGTCACTCAGCCATATGACCAATCCACTACAATGGATACCAATAGAAACCTGTAGCTACAGAACAAACGTGATAATCTATAACTTTAAACGAACCACCCCAATAATTACACGCTTTAATTCGTTAAATAAACAAAATTAGAGGGGTATAAATTTAATAATTTGTAACTTTATAATCGTTAGAATGTCCCCTTTATATATTTACAACAGATTTGTAATTGTAATATTAAAAATTGTCTAATAATTTACGTTTTTTCTTCGGATATCTCCGTAAGCGACTCGAGCGACGAATGATGGATTTGTTTTTAAATCTATATTTCTATTTATAAAAAATTAAATTTTTATAATTCGATACTTTTACAAACATTTCGTATAATTTTATAATCCAATTACGCATAGAATATTAAAACACACTTTAAGTTCAATTATAAGATCTTAATTAGTGAGAAATTCCTTCATAATTGAATATATATTGTTAAGTCAAATAAGAAAATGCATTTATTTACCACATAAACGTTACAACTAATTAAAATTGATGGAAAATAAGGAAAGGAAAAGGAGGGGGAAGTAAGGAAAGAATTTTATAATTTTTACAGAATAATTCTCCTTCAAGTTCTGTTGGAAAATTCCCCCCAACTTTTCTCAAGCTTTGTTTATTATTTAAAATAAACAGGGAAATTTTTCTTAAACATTGTTTGTGATTTATTGTAGATAATTAATTTGTGTTGCTAGATTCGTTCGGTGTTATCATTTGTAGTAATGACATAAATCCTCTTGGTGTGACGACCGAACCAATTATCTCACTTCAGGTGAAGACATGGTTCCAGAATCGTCGTATGAAACACAAGAAACAAATGAGAAAAATGACGGAAGAGACAGTAAGCAAACACGATCATTTATTATCCTCGAGGACAGATGATATAGCAAACAGGTTGAGGGATGCTGACTCCTTTTCCGAACCAGAAGTCGACGTTGTAGGAGAAGAGAATCATTAAAGGATGCTGGAGAGAAAGATGGATGNGCATTAAAAATTCTAATTTAACCAGAATTTAACATTTTTTTAACATGAAAAAACAGTTTTTTTGGTAGAAAGAACATTAAATTTTATAGCGAAATAAACGTCAAACGTGTTTTTTTAGAAAGAGGGATAGATATTTCTTTCCATGTCATCATCCAGTTTTGCTTTTCCAACAAGAAATGTGTCTCCATTCAAATACTTGCGACACTTGGAAAGCTTTTGTCCAGGTTCCTTCATAATCCGATTGAACACTTTGGGGACTTTCTAAAAAATAAAAAAAAATATCTAAAAAATAGCTGTGTAGAAAGTTATATCCGATAAGTAGAAAAATTTCATATTCAACAAAAACAAAGGCCTATATATATATATATAACGTGTGTGCTTAAATGTATAAAAATATAATAAAATTCGTTAAAAACATTATAAAAATTATTCTAAAAATTCTTTTAAATTTATTTTAAAGTTATATAATTAGAAAAATCTCTAAGTATTCATCGCAATCAAACGATTTATCAAGTTAACTTGAATAAAATTAGACTCATTTCTTTAATTGTTTCAAGAGATTTTTAAGATTATAATCAGTTTTTTTAATGTTTATGGTTATGAAAGTTCATAAAAACAATATTATAAGCAAATAATTATATTTTTTCGACTAAAATGAATTACTCATTATCGTCCTCATCCTCATCCTCCGCATTTTTTTAATTCTGACTTTTATTTTCTTCTATGCTTTAAATTATTTTTATTTTTATATTAATCTTCGTAATTTTGGTTTAATTTATTAGATTAATTTAATGAATAATTTTAATTTTTAATTGTTTATTTAGCGATAACTTTCCATAGGATACAGACATTTTTATGCTTGTAATATACTTCTATGGTTATTTTAAGAGGTTTTTATGATCATAAAAGAATTATTTATACGATAATAGACTTTTGCAGTTATAATATTGTGTTTTAAAGAACATTTTATAAGCATACAATTCTATTTTAAGAGATTTTTATAACTAAATACATTAGTTATTATTATCCGCATCCTCATCTTCCGCATCTTTACAATTTACTTGTTTTACCTTTTAAAGTATATAAAAAGCAATAAATAAATTTTAATTAGTTAAATTATTAAAAATTTAAATTCTGAAAATATATTTTACGTTAAGTTTCCTTTTAAATAAGTTTCATTCTCATAAATAAACAATTTATAAAAGGTGTAGAGAGCAACAAGATGACGAATATTTTCCGTATTTTAATTAATGTTATTAAATTAATTTTAATATAAAAATTAAAAAAGTAGAATATTTAAAAAGGAAATTTATATAAAAATGTATTCAAACTAGTTATTATTTGAAATTTTTCCAAATTTCAAGAAGCGCAAGTAATGATTCTGACATTTTTTTTTCCTCTTCCTCCTCCTCCTCCTTTCTTCCATGATGCAAATGTTAACAATACGTTGAAAAAATATATATACATACATACATACATAAATATATATCTTTTCTATATATTATTATTATTTCTTCTACTTCTTCTTTTTATTATTTGAAAGAATTCATTATTCTTGCAACTTTACAAAACTAACAAGTGAGAGTAAATTCGTCAAAACCTTAGTGATGGAGTAGTAGAGTGGATACGATGCTCGTCCAATCCCAAGCAATGATATTTGTGTGACACGTGGATGTGGCAGCATCCTTCTAAACAAGAATCATTTAGAAACATTGCCATGTTATCAACTGGATGATAAGAAGAGTCGTTGAATGTGCAGTGACGAAGTAGGTATTGATAAAGTTGTCAGCTCTTTTGGTAAACCACTGCACCCAGTGACAGGATGGGAGTTGTAGTAAATTGAATCAATTTGCCGCTCAAATTATTTAACAAACTAACTCGTTTTGCTTCATCCACTGACTATCAGCCATCTTTAACTTTGTTTGCTTCCAGTAAATTGGTAGAGCGGACGTGACTGAAGGACATTTCGTCCTAGTACAATTAGGCAGAGTTCAGACGAACATCAGAGATAAGCTTGTCCATCAGAGCTCTTACAAACTGGCTGCAACCGAATCAATTATTGGCCAATTAGCACGTCAGAAATCCGGTTAAGCTTGTAATCAAGTACAGAACAATATGGTCTGTGGCTAAAAACTAATAGACTTTATTATGTAAACAATAGAAGCTCTTCCTTTCAATTTCGACAAATATAATTTATTAACTTTCTTTACTTACAAACTAAATGCATTAGTCATCATCGTTCTCATCCTCCTCCGCATCCTTATCATTTTTCTTTTCTTCTATCCTTAAATTATCTTATTTATAATAAAAAATAATTAATATAAGATAATTTTTGCTCCGTTTNGGAGCAGGAAGATTGACGTTTTCCTGTGTATAATACACAGTATATATATTAATTTTCGTTCTTCTCTGATCATCTTTGTCTGTAGCATTAAGTAAAAGCATACTTTCTCTTTTTATTGTATATATATATATAAGTCTTCTAAAAAGTAGTATCGCCCTTTATAAATTATTCAACAGTCTATAATTTATTCTGTAAATTACCTTTGTATTTACTTTTAAATAAAAACAAAAATATATTATTTATCTTTACTGGAAGAGCGAGAAGATGAGCATCTTCTTTCACATACATTAAGCGTTATCATTTTATGGTTACTTCTATATCTTATTTCTTGCATATAATAATAAATAAAAGTAAAATAAAGATATTTTATCTTACAGGAAGATGAAAATATTCATGTTTTTTCTACAAAATAATTTACTTTTATTATTTTATTGAATAATGTACATAAAAGATAACACTTTAAACGTTATGAGAGAATTTCCTCGTGTTAAATTAATATTAATTTAAGCATTTATCATATTTAAATTAATAGATTTTTTCATGAATAAAATTTAAAATATACATAATTTTATTATTAAAATAAATACATTTATATACAAAAATTGTTTTTGAAGTAAGAATGAATATACATCTTCATTTTCTTTATTCTATTCCTGTAACTGTATCAAGTCTACGAAGATACAGACATGTTTTTATGATAATTAAATCGCTAATATTTTTATTTTTAAATAAAAAATAAACGAATAACAATAAAAATAAATAAATTCAGTAATTAATTAAATTATTTAATGAGAAATAAATAATATTTTAAAGTATACTTTTAACGTAAACGTATTAAGATCGTACATCTATACAAATATTTAAATTATAAACTTATATTTAATTATTTACTAAATTTAATAACCTAGATAATGGTATTTTCTATTAATTTAAATCATTAATTATTAATTTACAATCTTAATTTTATTTAAATTTACTCAATTTATCCGTTAATATATAAACTTACACATAGGCCTAAGAGTGCATCTTTCATCCTTGGAGCAGGAAGATTTGCAAATTAAAGATAAAAATTTATGAAAAACAAACAAAAATACGAATAAAACACATTTATTTGTTGATTCTAAATAAAAGAAACATGTTTATTTGAGAATTTCGTAATAACAAAAGGCATTTTTTTCAAAATAATAAATTAGAATCTTATAATCCAGAAGAAAGGTTAAAATATAATTTATTTCATATTTTTCTTAAAGAATTTTATCCATGATCATAAACAAATTTGACGGTGTATTAAATTATATTTTGTAGTCAATAAGTCTCATCATGTGAGAGCTTATCTTTTGAGTAGTAGATGTACATTGGTAGAGAACTCTCTTGTTTCTTGTAAACCACTTCGACTCGATATGAATCTAATAAAAGAGAGAAAAACAACATAAATTGAACTAAAATTTTTGTTTTATCTTTAGTTTAATAGAGGATACTCTACTCTAAAATAATATAAAGAATTGATACAGTTCTCTTGGCTTAATTTCTAACGACGTTTACTCAATATTAAGTGGATTATTTGCCTTACAAAATCAAAATTTTCGTAACGTTTAACTTAAATTTAACAACACCAAACGATCGCCTAATTATCGGGCTATAATATGGCTATTTTAAATGATTGGAACTAAGTAATATAAATTTAAAACTTTAATTATTTTATAACCATTCGAGTTGAAAAACATTCTTAGAAACGTGTTCAGTTTAATGACGACGAAGCCTACAATAAGGAGGAAGATGCGGATTATCATCCGCATCCTCCTCATAAACATATTATTATTATCCGCATCATCTAATGAGAAAGATGCGGAAGATAGTGATATATTTTAGAGAATCCAATCATCATCCTATACTTTAAATTTAAAACAATTAATTATCATCAAACGCAAGTTATAAAAAAACAAAAATAAAATATTTTTTTTCTAGATGGAGCTAAGTTTATACACTACATAAAGACTCGATTTAAATCGTGTTTACTTGAAAGAAAACTAATTTTTATCGAAAAAAAACGTATAAAAACCTAAGGCTATTTTCATAAACAGCCTTATAAATGCCTGGCAGCTTATAAATGTATAAAATTCACTAGTAAAGTTGGAAAGGCGCGTGTATAGGCGACGTTAAGGTAAAAAAAGAATATGTGAAAAATTGAAGAAAAATCAACAAATTTCTACATAATCGGAAACATTTTGAGATTAGTTAAACAACCAAAATTAATTTTCGATTGTAAAGCCGGGCTATAAACATTGTAATGGTGATTTGACGTCTTATCTAACAAACAGTGAAATGGCAACAGAGGATAAGAGAGAGCAAGAGAGAGAGGGAGAACGAGAGAAAGAGAGAGAGAGAGAGTATTCATTTAATACCTTTATTCTCAGTCCTAACCATGTCTTCTAGCTAATTTATCAAGCACCTAATCTCCTTGAATCGTGGCTCTGGGACAATCACTTTAATAAGCGATTGCTACATTTACTTAATTGCCTCCACAAGGGCCAAAGATCGTCCTTGTTACGACCTGATTCTCGTGTCGGCTACATTAAATCCCTTATATTTTCCAATTACACAGACTAACGTTACTGCTTTACACGTACAACAAAGTCGGCAGTCTTTAGCTAGGTAGTAGCAGAGCATGAGTTGCCGACACAGGACTCGGTAATCCGCTTTGACATGAAGGATTAACTAGGCCCCGCAGGGCTTGCTTGCACAACGTGTGTGTGCCGTATAATTAATTGCAGTATTTACTTTTCCAAGAGACCTAGGGGAGGAGCGAGACGATTTGCTAGCTGGACGTGTTCAAAAAAGGACCCGACGCTGTCTTGAGTGTGAGAAGCTTAAACATCGAGCCAAGCCAATACGGCTTTAATACACACGCTTCGGGCATTAAGACTAACAGCTAGGAGTGTCGCTGGCGATTGTTTGTTCCTTATTTTCTAGCTGGTCGCGGTACAGCTCAGGGGATGTCGAACTACTGCGAGGTGATGATCTGACAAATGACAAGATGCTGCATTCCACACGCTAACTAGTCGCTCTCCATCCTCTCTCCTCTTCTCTCTCTTCATCTAAGGAATATAAGGAATGTCGCCCTTTATAAACCATTATCGGTTTCTTTTGTGGTTTGCCTGACTGTGTATGTATCATTAAATAAAAATAAAAAAAAACAATATCAAATTTTATAGGAGGAGCAGGAAGATGGACGTTTTCCTGTGTATAATACACAGTATATATATTAATTTTCGTTCTTCTCTGATCATCTTTGTCTGTAGCATTAAGTAAAAGCATACTTTCTCTTTTTATTGTATATATATATATAAGTCTTCTAAAAAGTAGTATCGCCCTTTATAAATTATTCAACAGTCTATAATTTATTCTGTAAATTACCTTTGTATTTACTTTTAAATAAAAACAAAAATATATTATTTATCTTTACTGGAAGAGCGAGAAGATGAGCATCTTCTTTCACATACATTAAGCGTTATCATTTTATGGTTACTTCTATATCTTATTTCTTGCATATAATAATAAATAAAAGTAAAATAAAGATATTTTATCTTACAGGAAGATGAAAATATTCATGTTTTTTCTACAAAATAATTTACTTTTATTATTTTATTGAATAATGTACATAAAAGATAACACTTTAAACGTTATGAGAGAATTTCCTCGTGTTAAATTAATATTAATTTAAGCATTTATCATATTTAAATTAATAGATTTTTTCATGAATAAAATTTAAAATATACATAATTTTATTATTAAAATAAATACATTTATATACAAAAATTGTTTTTGAAGTAAGAATGAATATACATCTTCATTTTCTTTATTCTATTCCTGTAACTGTATCAAGTCTACGAAGATACAGACATGTTTTTATGATAATTAAATCGCTAATATTTTTATTTTTAAATAAAAAATAAACGAATAACAATAAAAATAAATAAATTCAGTAATTAATTAAATTATTTAATGAGAAATAAATAATATTTTAAAGTATACTTTTAACGTAAACGTATTAAGATCGTACATCTATACAAATATTTAAATTATAAACTTATATTTAATTATTTACTAAATTTAATAACCTAGATAATGGTATTTTCTATTAATTTAAATCATTAATTATTAATTTACAATCTTAATTTTATTTAAATTTACTCAATTTATCCGTTAATATATAAACTTACACATAGGCCTAAGAGTGCATCTTTCATCCTTGGAGCAGGAAGATTTGCAAATTAAAGATAAAAATTTATGAAAAACAAACAAAAATACGAATAAAACACATTTATTTGTTGATTCTAAATAAAAGAAACATGTTTATTTGAGAATTTCGTAATAACAAAAGGCATTTTTTTCAAAATAATAAATTAGAATCTTATAATCCAGAAGAAAGGTTAAAATATAATTTATTTCATATTTTTCTTAAAGAATTTTATCCATGATCATAAACAAATTTGACGGTGTATTAAATTATATTTTGTAGTCAATAAGTCTCATCATGTGAGAGCTTATCTTTTGAGTAGTAGATGTACATTGGTAGAGAACTCTCTTGTTTCTTGTAAACCACTTCGACTCGATATGAATCTAATAAAAGAGAGAAAAACAACATAAATTGAACTAAAATTTTTGTTTTATCTTTAGTTTAATAGAGGATACTCTACTCTAAAATAATATAAAGAATTGATACAGTTCTCTTGGCTTAATTTCTAACGACGTTTACTCAATATTAAGTGGATTATTTGCCTTACAAAATCAAAATTTTCGTAACGTTTAACTTAAATTTAACAACACCAAACGATCGCCTAATTATCGGGCTATAATATGGCTATTTTAAATGATTGGAACTAAGTAATTGTCAAATTACTTAGTTCCAATCATTTAAAATAGCCATATTATAGCCCGATAATTAGGCGATCGTTTGGTGTTGTTATTATCTACTCGGGCTGTGAGTTGATGTTTATATATCTTAAATTTAACGTTAAATCAAATATAAAACGAATAAAATGCAATTTTCTGAATTAAATTTATGCGTTTTTTACGTTAATTCCTTAATTAAACGTAAAAAATGTATATGTTAACAGCAGATTTTTATCTCGATCCTGATGCTCTTGTATGGAATTTACACTTAATTTTTGTTTTTTAAATGAATTTTAAGCATATTTTACACTTAAAAATGGACAAAAAACAATATTTGTTGTCGATTATTCTTAATTTTTACCATTTATCCACGAAAATACGTAGTTAAAACTTTAGTTAAATTGCTACCTTGGCCAATATTAAGTGTTATAATTATAAAGTATTTAGCTTTTAAACTCTATATTTTAATAATATTTAACCTTAAATTTAATGTAAATTAGATATAGAACGAATATAATACAATTCCCTTTCTTAAATATATAAATTTTTACCTTTTAATCATTAAATAAAGGTAGAAATTTGAAAATTAAGATGCTCTTTTATGGAATTAATATTAATTTCTATGCACATTTTACACTTAAAAATGAATATAAAAATGGACATTTTTTATTGCTTAATTAACTTTTAATATTAAAAAGTTTATTGTTTATAGATTTATTTAACGTTTTATCTACTGAAAATCTTAATCTTTATCCTTACTCTAGCATCATCATAAGCTTCCTCTTCCGCATCAATTTCATCTTTATTCCAGCATCACTAACGATGCTAGAATAAATATATAACTTATATTAAGTATTAATTAAATAATATTTNATGTTAAAGGATAAAAATATTTACAAAGGATTTTTTATGTATAAAAAAGTAAAAAATAATTTTATTTTTATTAAGATTTTCATTATAGTAATCAAATTCTACAGTAGACCGTTTTACGACCGCACGCTTTACATCACTCGCTCTTACATCTGATCAAACTTTTACATTATAATCGCATAAAATGTCGCATTTGAGCATTGAATTACTTCTATAGTTATTCCTCTGAAACACTACACATTTTAAACTGTAATTTTATAAATAATTTCAAAGTACTACACCGAAATTATGAAAATAGTAGGGCTCGCTTCACGACGGTTTACTAGGAAGCGATTAAGACGTAAAATTGGGAATTCTATTGCATTTTAATGATAAAAATAGATAAAATTAATTGAAAAATGAATAAAATTGATATTAAAACCAATATATCTAATGAAATATAACTTAATTTTAAGATTATTAGAATTAATTTAGGACTTTGCATTATCGTTGATAAACTGAATTAGTGATTACACCTTAGGGCTTGGATTCGAGCGATTTTATTATAGTTTAAACGTGAAAATGTCAAATATTATGATTAACTTGTAATTAAATAATTCCATTTTAAGTCCTTATTAAATATTTAAACTATTCTTGACAATAATTTAAGGATAGAAAAGCTTAATTACAATAGTCTAAGGAATGAGCATCACTCTCTCTTTGATTTATAAACTGCATAAAAATTACACTTTTTAAAATTCATTTTCGGATATTTCAAACTTGTATAATTTAAATTATTCTAAATGATAATTAACATTATAATAATATAAAATTAAGACAATTAAACTATATTTAACCTATATTTATATTTTTCTTGGCTATAAGCTTAATGTAAATGTAGTTAAACTACGTTTATTAAATAGGCTAAGTTAAATTATTTAGTTTAATTGCTAAGGTAAGGCAATTAAGCTAAATCTAAATTAAAATAAGGTTAAACTCTAATTTAATTTGTCTAAATGATAAGTAATATTATATCAGTTAGATGCTTAATAATTAGTTATATTAAGTGTGAAATCTTCATCATAATTAACTTAAATTATAAAACTTAGTTAATTTTTAATGTATTTTAAGAAAAATATCATTAAAAGATCGCATTTTAATTGTTTTTTTTTTTTTTGCTAGAAAATTAGCTTCAAAATAGTGTAATTTCTTGCTTCATCTTTTATGATCTGATGAAGAAAAATCATTTTTAATTCATTTATATTCTTAGAAATTAAAATATATTAAATTTAATTTAATTATAAAACGCACATTTTAAGAGAAAAATCCATTTTTGAAGTTAAAATTCGTAATTCCTGCAAGCAATTTTAATTGAGATGGAGGAGGATGCAATGATAACATTATCAAATTTAAGTTTAAATTATTAACTATCCGCATCATTTTCATGAATTTTTCTAATGTGTATGCGATGCTAACGTTAACTAAATATGAATAATATAATTATTTATTTATTTCATTAAGAAAATAATTACAAAAAGTTAACTAATTATCACCTGGTTATAAATAAAATTAACTAGTTTCTCTAATTATTAATCAAATTTTAGAATTAATGAGTTAAAATATGTTCTTTTCAGTACATTTATCTCGTATTAAGCTTCCATTGTTCGCTAATTATTATCTGTATTATAATTTTCATCTTCATTTGCCACTATTCATTATCCAGTTTGTATAAAGATACGCATTCTACACTTGTTTATAACATGTTTTTGCTCTTAATAACAATTAATAATTAATTATCATCATTTCTAGTTGTTATTTATGCAATAATAAAGGGTCAGATGATATATATTATACAATTTTTTCTTCTGGCATCAATTGATCCATTCGATGATAACCTTGCTACATCACCTCTGCATCCTGAAACAGTAGAGAAAATAACATATAAATCATCATTATTTTTAATAAAATATTTATTTTAGTGAGTTTAAATTCCTAAAAAAAACAATAATTAATTATAAATCATGTTTAAATTCTAAAAACCTCATAAATTTAGCTAAAAAATGTTAATTTGTATAGTAATTATTCTAATTATCCTACAAATTTTCTGTGCATATTTATAAGAATATAACACATTAAATCGTAAAAAGCACTTTGTCAGAAGTTAAAAATAATTAATTTAATTATATTACATCTTTCTTAAAATGCAAACCTCACAAATAAATCTATCATCATCTTTTAAAACTCATAGTTTATCATCAAGAATCTTGCTTTTATCATCCGTTTTTGCATTATTTTTCAAAGAAATTTAATTATTTGGATATAGAATAATTATTTTCTAGAAGAAAACAAGAATTTATTATTATTATTTTGATCTTTATCAGCTATAATTTAATAATTTTAATTACTATTTGAAAGCGTATTACTCGAAAGCTTATCATAAAAAGTAACTAAATCTAATACTTTTGCATTTAAATATGATTCTAAACTCAATTATCATTTAATTTTGTTATTATTAATATAAATTTTATCCATTTTAAGAAAATAAATTAGTTTGGAGAATGTAATTCTTACATTCTCCAAACTAATTTATCTATTTTCTTTGAACGTAATTAGTGCTAAATTCTAAAGACAATTTTTATTCTAAATTCTAAAAATGATGTTTATTTATTATTTGGCACTAATTACAATTAAGAATTATTCAAAAATCTTTCTAAATTCTTGATTAAATATCAGAATTTCCTAATATATCTTGGTATACAGTACGTTCGCACTGGCCATAAGCATCTTCATCCTGATTAAAGCTAAATTCTTATTCCTGTGCCAATATTTCTTTATATATTTTGTTATACGCGTGTGGATAGGATGTAGTTGTCGCCAATGATGTGCTTAAGTCTATATTTTCCACGAACCAAGTTCTGCTAACAGCCCGTTTGACTAAAAATTGATTTTTCCTATTGCGTATTACTGTTGCTGATCTTCCAATGAGATTCATCGTCTCCACCGCACATTTATCGTCCTTCATACCCACAAATGTTAATAAAAATATATATTTCATTTCACTTTACACTTTATTTTTCTTTATAAAACGTAAATCTCCTAATACCACCCTTATGAAAACGACTCAAAAAAATGTCTCTAAAAAATTATAATGTAACCTTGTTTGAATCAGTTTTTCTCCTTTAAATTTGTGTAATTTACGCAGAAACGGTTAACTTAAAACCTTTAAAATATTCTTAAGACATTTACTTACTTATATATAGTAGGAAAACCTCTAAAAAATCATCTATTTAGCTTGTACTTTGTCTTGTTTTCCATACAGAAAAATTAGTCTCTAAGTGTTCGTGAATCCACCAATTATTCCTTCATAAATTTATATAATTTATATATATAAATTGTTAAATTAAAGTAAATATTATTTATACATAACATTTATTTACTTATTTAACAAGGAAAATTCCCTAAAATTCAAGAATTATCCCTCAATACGTCTACTTACAATTTAAACAAATCAGTAGTTAAACTACGTTTATTAAATAGGCTAAGTTAAATTATTTAGTTTAATTGCTAAGGTAAGGCAATTAAGGTAAATCTAAATTAAAATAAGGTTAAACTCTAATTTAATTTGTCTAAATGATAAGTAATATTATATCAGTTAGATGCTTAATAATTAGTTATATTAAGTGTGAAATCTTCATCATAATTAACTTAAATTATAAAACTTAGTTAATTTTTAATGTATTTTAAGAAAAATATCATTAAAAGATCGCATTTTAATTGTTTTTTTTTTTTTTGCTAGAAAATTAGCTTCAAAATAGTGTAATTTCTTGCTTCAGNCACAGATAAAACAATTTACCACAACAGACCAGACATCACACTCATTGACAAACACAATAAAATCACATACATTATAGACATAGCCATTCCAAACACTCACAATGTACAAAACACATGCACTGAAAAAATTAGCAAGTACACAGAACTCGCCCAGGAAATAAGGCATCTGTGGAGGATGGATAGGGTGCTTATTGTACCTGTCATTCTCTCCTGTACAGGTGTGATACCACACACACTACACAAAAGCCTGGGAACATTACAATTGAGTAGAAATACATACATCACACTACAGAAGGCCACTATATTGAATACATGTCACATTGTTAGGAAATTTCTGAATACAGATACACACACTGACACACTTCTTTAATTTTAGTTTTGTTTTGGTTGCTATGCCTTGACTTTGGTCCGGCATAGTACACAGCCACCGGTGTGAACCGAGTATAACTCACAAAACAACAACAATAATAATTAAAAGTAACAAACACTGAAAACATCAATTTTTCTTAGAATTGTTCAAAATTATGCTGAAGTTCTCACTATTTTTTTATTAATTAATTTTTTTCTCATTTTCTGTTTTAAGTGCAGTCTTGGAATAAATTTTTTGTGTAATTGTTGTTTTTTAATAAGGAATTTTAATTTTAGTTTTATTAAATTATAAAAATTACTATATGTGTATTAATCTTGCATTAACAAGATTAATTCACATATAGTAATTTTTAATATATTTATGACATATCATATTACATTTTATAGTATCATATGTATTTATTATGTAACTTTATTCAATTTTGTTTGATATGTAATCAAATTTGATGATATATACATATATATCAATATGTAAAATATATTTTTTTTAAAGTTTTAAACTAAAGTTTATTGTGCTTTGTGTAGTAGATATAGCTTAATTATTGATGTATATATATTTTAATAATAATTTAGAAAAAGTAAATTACATAAAATTGTTTTGTGTATGTGATAGGATATCAAATATTAGAATAAACGTCATTCTAAATAAAAGTAGATACTTACAGGATGTAGAAACTATGACAGCTCATTTTGAAACTTTCATTCAGAAAGTAATGAAATTCCAAAGAATTTCTTAGAGGTAACTGGTCATTTAAACATAATGAAAACCAAATACTTTCTGGAGTACTTTCAATTTTTTAGTAACATACTTAGCTGAATTTTATAAAGAATTAAAAATTTTTTTATTAGTTTAATTTTTATGAAAATGTCAAAACATTTTATATAATATCTACAAAGTAAAATTCATTAAACATGATATAACAATTTTGGACTGAAAAATAACTGTAAACTGACAAATTAACAAATCTGTACATAGAGAGAATCAATGGAGGTAAGAAAAAATAGTGTTATTGGAATAAAATATGTACAGGAAAACAAGGGTAATGGAAAATCAGTTTTAATATATAATAATCCTATAAATACTTATTTTATAATTTAAAAGATGCACTTTTTCTTTAAAACTGTCTTCCCTGTATGTCAGGTGGCATTCGACAGAGAAACAAACACCACAGGGACAGATAAAATTTTCAAAAATAAAATTGCATTTTGTTGGATTAACAAATCCAGTGATTATAAATTTTTTTTAGTCTACTGCTGAGAAATTCTTTCCTTACACTATATTTATGTATACAGTCTGTGAATATCTTTACATTTAAATTATAAATATCAAAATTCTACTGAATTTATTAATAAAAGATAGATATACACAGAAGTTTATATTTAAAAACAAACTATTTAAAATGTTCATTTAAAATTGTAAATTTTATTATTTATATATTAAAAATTAATTTGATTTACATGTTATTCAGGATACATTCTTTCTTCCTTAATATTTTATTATTTTATATATCATCAAACTGAATTTTTAATAATAAAGAAATGAAATAAAGAGGAATAAGTAGGAGGATTTCATTAAAATTCTTTTCGTTATTCTTCTTTACTTGTTATTTTCTAATGGAAACATTTAATTCATATAAAAATACTACATTTTAATACCATATAATTGTAATTTTTTTAAATTTTATAATAATTTTTTTTATTAAACTTTATAGATTTTAAATTATATTTCCATATTTAATGATGCTTAAGAACATTAGCCAAAATATAATAATAATGTAATTTTACAGTTTAAACTTGCCAGTTTTCATCAGTAAAAAACATTGTTTATCAAGATAATGGATAAATTTTTACAACTTATGCTAATTTAATGCCATTTTAAATATAAAAATGGTATAAAATTAATTTAAATATATATATTTTGTTTATAAATGTATAATTTGATATTAATTTACACTAAAGTAATTATATCTAAAAAAAATACTAGCTGAAGATTGAACTTATTATTGAATGATTAAATAAATTATCAGTTTTTGTATATCTTTAATGTTAATGTATGATATTACAATCATAATAAAATATAAATTGGTTAAATTATTAGTGCCAAGTTTCTACTACACTTAACACAGGGCATTATCTCTCAACCTTTTTTCTAGTAGTACATCTCCTTTACCATAACATTTTAACCAGGAGAACAATTTAATAACCCCAGGAGAACAATTTAAGATTTTATAATCTACTGGTTGGAAAACTGCATAAATCCTTATAATTATTTAATATTCTGCCTACTATTCTTCACCAGTTAATGAATAAAAAGTTAAGTTATTTGAATCATTCATTTTTAAAGTTTAAGTATTCGATATCCTTATCAGAAATTGGAAATAAATGATTGATTGATCAACATTATTGATGTTAACTTCATTAATCATCTTTATTATTAGAGTTTATCTTGAAATAATTATCATCATCTGATTTGTAAGATGATAATTTATACTTTAATAAATTACTTTTGAAGTTATTAAACAGTTTATAAGTGATAATTGAATGATTTTAAAGCAAGTTTTATGCTACAAAATACAATAATTACATATAAAATTTTTCCTTCATCCAAAAACAAATGAAAATTCACATTAAATTGAAAAAATTCAGGTTTTAAAGCAATAAATTTTTAAAAATTTTCTAAATAAATGATTTTATTTCTATTGTCTTTCCTTCATTATAATTGCACAATTAAAATATGAGGATTATTTTAATAATAATCAATTAATAATTTACATAATGAAATCTAGAATTCAGAGAATTCATTAAATTATTTTTTAGTAATTGAATAATAAGTCAAATACATAAAATTTTATATAAAACACTTATCAAAGAAGCAATTTTTATATACAAATCTAACAAATAATTATTTTACTTTCAAAGACAAAAATAGTATCAAGTGTATTAAGATAAATTAATTATTTTACTTTATTAATAGAAAAATTCTTGTTATTTTTTCTAATATAAAGACAGAAATGGATGCAAGTTAAAAGAGTAAAGTCATCATCCCTTTCTCTAATCACTAAATTTACTTAAAAATATTTTACGTAATTTCAATACATATTTCTCTATATTTAAATAAAATATTCTTTATTTTCAATAATTTATTCAATATAAACATTAAATTAATAAAGAAAAGTCATATTCAAAAATTATAAAGTATTTTTAGAAATAAACTTTTAATTTTCTTAATTAAATAAAATGAAAATTTATTATAGATCTAAAACTTTTATCATAATATCAAGAGTTTAATTTAAGATGTTTTACAATAAATTTGGAAAATTTTCAGCTGAAAATTATCAAATATACAAAATATTATAAGCATATAATGTATACATATATAAGAAAATGCTTAAATTATTTTAATTTTATTATATTTAATTAAATAAAACAGTTACAAAAATATTTCAATAGTTTTGAGCATGCTGATAAAGAAGAGATAAAAATTTTTTATGATATGATTGATTATAACTTTAAATTAAAAAATAAAAATTGATAAACAGAAATAAAAAATTGTTTTCAAAATTATGACATTAATTCAATAATATTTAGAGCGGAAAATATAGAATACAAACAAGGAATTATGCTATTGGCAAATAAGGTATAACAGACAGTATTTTCTGATGAGAAAAGTTTACAACAATCTCAATATCATTTCAAATCTTCAAGCGGAAAACTTCAGTTCACAATATGATAAAATTATAACCTTACTCACTCTTTCCAGCAGATAATTTCAGTCTTGCATTAACATTTTCAACTTTCTTGAGAAGTCTTCCTCAAGACTTTACTATCTTTAGAGGAATTTTAATATCATCCTTAGTATATTTTGGAATATGGTATTTCCTCAATGGAACAAGGATTTCCTGAATAGGATATTTTGTAATATGTTATTCAGACTGGCTATTTTTGAAGAAATTTTCCATTCATTAAGAAAATTTTTATTAATTGACAATAATTTAATTAAATTTAAAGGCAAATGTTTATTTTGTAATAGAGGAAATTCCCTAAAACATAATTTGTGATTGTTTAAAACTGACAAAAATTTGTGAAAAAAACAGTATAAAATTTATAGAACCTCCCCAGTAATGAAATTAAATAAATTATCAGTTTTTGTATATCTTTAATGTTAATGTATGATATTACAATCATAATAAAATATAAATTGGTTAAATTATTAGTGCCAAGTTTCTACTACACTTAACACAGGGCATTATCTCTCAACCTTTTTTCTAGTAGTACATCTCCTTTACCATAACATTTTAACCAGGAGAACAATTTAATAACCCCAGGAGAACAATTTAAGATTTTATAATCTACTGGTTGGAAAACTGCATAAATCCTTATAATTATTTAATATTCTGCCTACTATTCTTCACCAGTTAATGAATAAAAAGTTAAGTTATTTGAATCATTCATTTTTAAAGTTTAAGTATTCGATATCCTTATCAGAAATTGGAAATAAATGATTGATTGATCAACATTATTGATGTTAACTTCATTAATCATCTTTATTATTAGAGTTTATCTTGAAATAATTATCATCATCTGATTTGTAAGATGATAATTTATACTTTAATAAATTACTTTTGAAGTTATTAAACAGTTTATAAGTGATAATTGAATGATTTTAAAGCAAGTTTTATGCTACAAAATACAATAATTACATATAAAATTTTTCCTTCATCCAAAAACAAATGAAAATTCACATTAAATTGAAAAAATTCAGGTTTTAAAGCAATAAATTTTTAAAAATTTTNAATCTTGCTAAACAATGTATTATTATCTGTTGATGTCATTTTGATTAAGATATTAAATGATAAAAATCATCAAATATTTTTAAATTAATCTATTAAATCTGACATTAGATATGCAAAATCTAATATTTTCTATGAATTAAATTACTAAATACTTTGAACTTCATATTGAATATAATTGTTTAATATATGAAATTATATAATAAATATTAAGGAAAATATTCTGAAACAAGATAATTTAAGTCAAGAAATGAAGAATCCAAGAAGAAAACTTTTTTGGATAATTTACAAGATAATTAATTTATTGTGATTAAATTTATAATGTTTATGTATGACCGATGGTTAATATATACCATATTGTAATTAATAAAGTCTTAATGCAATTATTGAATTTTATTTGTTCAATATAGGAATAAAATACATTGCTCCTGCTATGATTCTTGTTCCTGGAATTCAATAAAAATTAAAAGTTTATTTGATCTATTCTTCATATATATGAAAATTTACAAGTATTTTTACATAAAAAACTTGTTATAATATATCAGAAGATTGTCAATTTCACAAAAATAATTTCTAAATTGTAAGAGATCGCGATCTACTAATTGGGAAACTAGTATAGACAAATGCGTTTACAGACAATTCGTCCCGCCATCTGTCGGTATAAAATTTAAATAGACTATCAACTAATTTAAGACTTTGTAATGCCGCAGTTTCATCCAAATAATTTCTTGATAAATAATATAAAATTGTATTTATTTTATAAATCAAAATTATATATTGTTTAACAATGTAACTATTCCTAAAATAATAAAATCAAATATTTGCTTCATTCAGTATGAGTGACACATTCGAGTCAAGAAAATGCCCAAAATATTCGCTGTTAAAAAATTAATAATGATATTTCACTGAATAATAAATATAATGAAAGATCAGCTGTATGCTGTATATTAAATGGACTATGTTATTGGTTTGCTTGCCTAGCTGCTTGTTTCTTAGAAGCACTCAAAGTATTTTCAAAATATTTCTTAATACAAATTTAATTATGCTGTAAAACCATTTACAATTGTTGATAGTCCTACGAATTGAATAGGTCAAATATAAGAAAATTCTTCAGATGATATGTAGTGAATTTGAAGATTTTTCTGAAGGTTCCAACATTATCTTCATAGAATACAATGACAGGACCTTCATAAAAATCTTTAAATTTATACCTTAATATAGATGTTTTGTATTGCTTTTAAATATTAACAAGGAAAATTATTTTTACTAAATTTTTCAACAAATGGAGGACTTGGGTATAAAATACTTAGCTACGGGAGATTGCTGTTTTCAAATTCAATTCACTTCCACTTCATTGGACGATCAGAAGCTAACCTTTATCCGGGAAGATACAAAATAATAATAATAATAAAAGTAAAGAATAATAAGTTACTAAATAGTGTAACATATTAATTATTGCTTTTATAAACTTAAAGAACCGTAAATCAACTTTTGTAACATTTCTAAATGGTATGATTACATTTTTATGTTTTCTGATAAAGTATTTCGGTTAAAATTCAATATTCTTTATTTCTGAGATGACAAAAGTTCTCTGAATAAAATCACACTTTAACAGTTGGTAACATATCAGTTCAAAATTGTAGGGGCTGTCCATAAATTACGTAACGCCGACATGGATGGATGAGTATGCAGGTAATCGTTATGATACGATATAAGAGCTTTACTAAGACGTTAGATAATATTGGGGTCTCAATTATTGGGTAACAGAATGATTCATTTTGTTTTTAAAGTGTTGTATAGAGAACCGTACTGTTTATGTCACTGCTTTGTACGTTATATATGTAATTAATGAAATGTAACGTTCAGTATCCCTTGCTGTGTATTGTACAAATTGAGGGGTTGATCGAGAATGTGATACGTAATTTTAGGGATGGGATTGTGCGACAGTATTACAGGCCTGGGTTAGACAGTAATTGAAAATATAAAATTAGCGTTATGTAATTTATAAAAAATCAAGTATAAAAAGAGAATGAGTTGCTCTTTCTTTTTTAACTTTAACTTACAATTTTATTGGAAAATTTATATTCTGTGAAGTTAAATATTAAATAGTAAATGAATTTTTCAAAACAATTCAATTTATTAAACGATAAACAACACTATAACCTTTTTGGGTTTGCAAAACTACAGAAAGATATGTAACAAGAAAAAACATTTACAAGATTTATTTACGGTTTCATCTCTGTAATTTTTGGCGAAAATTTAAATTTACAATTCGCTAAACTTATTTTTGTAGAATAAGACATAATTCAGGAAAATTTTATTTTAAGTTGTTAATGTTTTTTTTTGTAAAGTCCTTTCTACTGAAGCTATCAAAAAGGAGCCACCAAAAGAGAGGCGAAATCCCTCTCGAATGAAAATCAAACATGGACCCACATAGAGGCAGTTGCAGCATCTACGGGCAAATCTGTTATAAGATAACATACATCCATGTCGGCCATGAAGGCATACAATGTATGCCTTCATGGCCGACAATATTGCCTCATATATCCAGGCAGAAGAAAGTTCAGTAGATTTCAATGTCCCTTCTTGGTTAGTAACTTTTTTGTGAACGAGAGTATTGCAGGAGATCTAGATTGAGTTAAAGCTTGGATTCCCATGAAACAGACGCCATATCCATGTTACATTATTAACCACAGAAATATCGTAGTGATAAATATTCAATATAGTGTAAACCATCCGAGGCTGGTTGGAAGTCTGTACATTGTATACATCTTGCAATTTGATAACATTTGATATAGATCTGGAGATGCATTGAAAAAATAAATATACAGGACCACTAAGAGGACCTTTTCCATACCTATTATGAGTTTGGACAGGCCCACAATGGGAACGACCGGAAATGAGAAACGGGATCCGACTTGTCCAGAAAGAATCGACTATGAAAAATTCTTAGGATTTTTGACTGTCCTGATTCGATCTAGGATCCACCAGAGTGGTAGACTGATACCTTGGCCATCCGGCCATCAATATGAGATAACTGATAATTCAGCCATTACAATAATTAGTACTGTAGCTGAATTTAATGTTTTAGAACATAAATAGAGTTATGTATAACATAATATAAAATTGAAGTTCCGAATAGGAAAAAAGCCTCAAGAATCATTTGGTCCAAATCTTAGGCTCGAACTGAATCCAAAATTTCATATTTTTTTGTAATATAAATTAAATTTTTTTATTTATTTCATTCATTTATTTATATATTTCTATGGTTTTCAAAGAAAGATGTGAACCATATTTGTAACTGGCTTGAGCCCTTTTATTTCTTTAGGACCCTGTTAATGTGACAATAGTGAATTGACATAAATCTATATCAAACAACTGTGTTAAACGCTTCTTTAGCCACAGTCTTGACATACTTTTTTTGGATCATTGAACAATTTTCTTTTCATAGCAGCTGAATTGAATAATATTAAATATTTGATATGAAAAATACAACATAATTTCTATATATATGCTNTACGTGTGCTGATCTTTGTAATTATAAATTGTGAATACATGTGACTAATATTATTTTCTTTTTTATTTTGTGCATGTTACAAGTTATAAATAAATATAAACAAACAACACTAACTCAATAACATTAAATCTAAATACCAAAACGATTAATTTACTGTGTTTGTGTTATTTCTTACTCCTGTTTTTAGGTATTAGGTTTCGGCCGAATAGTGATTAAATATTCGGTATTTGGCCGAATAGTGAAAAATAGGCCGAATACCGAATAGTAACTGAATATTTGTTACATCACTAATATATATACTTTATATCTATGATGAAATAGTTCAAACATCTTTTCAATGTTTGTCATTTAAAAAAGAAAGACAATGATATAAATTAAATATAAAAAGTGTAAAAGTAATGCTCTACTTAAAATGTATCAGTAACATAAGCTAAATGATTTCACTTCAGATCATTTTTACAAGAGATAAACAAATAAATACATTTTTTAATATAAATATAGAATATTAAGTTCAATATTCTGTCACCAAACGATAAAATTTTAGCAGGGGGCGCGGTTTTCCAAAATGGAAACGTGTATAAAGTCACGTGTATATCGTTTCCAGTTAAAAGCCGTTTTATTTACGTGTCAATTTTTTTTATTATTTAAATTTTGAATTTTAAACTTACCTTAAAGGTAAACTGTCATTTAGTAGATTGAAATTGGTGCGTTAGTATACGGATATTAATAAAAATGGAAGATGAAGTGATTCGAGTTGGATCTAGAAAGAGTCAGGTAATTTCAATCAATTTCAAAATACTGCAGGAAAAACCACTTGATTACATAATATTTAAAAATTAAATATTATTCATTATTATGGGTATTGTAATTAAAATACATTATACTTAAACAATGGTGAATATGATAAACTTGTGTTGATTTTTATAAAATAATAAGTAAATAAAGATCTTCACTTTTTATTGTATAATTTATAAATAAGGAAAACAGTAGTTCCGGGAAGCCATTGAGAATCATACATAAGAACAATTTAATGATTATTATGTTTTGAAATATGCAATACAACGTTAAGTATATTTAAAACAGTGTTTTGCTGAAGAAATATTTGATTAAGATTAGTTTTGAGCAAACTTTACGCCTCAGTTCAAAGTACAATTACTGTATTACTTGTACAATATTAAAATACAATACAATAAATTACAATTACTTGTGGTGTGTTCGTGAAAGAAATATTTTACTTTTATCTGTATTTCAGAGCCTTTGTGAAGTTTGTCACAACTTCTTTTCTATATTTCTCTCTGTCTCCCTCCACATTGTCAAATGCTGGGAGGTTCTTGCACAACTCTGTATAAGAATATATGTAGTATACATCTCAATCTTGCAGAAAGTCAAAACGATAGAAATTAAGATTTTTTTCTCATTCTGGTATTTATTTATTGATTAAATGTACTTTTGACAATATGGTGAAGGGCTGAGGACAACAGCTTGATTTTTCAACATATAGCAGTTGGGGAAGCAAAGTAGCTTTGAGCAGCAAGGTTGTTAAGTGCAGGAAGCTGGAGATTTTTCCCTGGAATTGGAGAAAACTTAGGGGCCTGTCTGATTCCATTCTGTATAAAATTAACATTAATTTTATTACTAGAAAATAAAATCTGTAAGGCCAATTTTTATTAATAAAAAAACATTCTATATACTTCATTTGTTCAAAAAATAAAAGCCAAAAAGGGCTTTCTCTACTCTTGGCCTGTATGAGTTATCAACAGCCCGGTGGGCAGTGTTAACTTTTTGAACTCATTTAAGATTATCTTGCAATTGTTCTCTAAGCTACTAAATCATTGAGAGTTTTTTATAAATTGTAACAATGTGGAAAATGTTGATCAAGATCATGATATTTTGATAATCAATGCAATAAAATGATAGTTTGAGAATCAATGGAGGTAAGAAAAAATAGTGTTATTGGAATAAAATATGTACAGGAAAACAAGGGTAATGGAAAGATTGCAATGAAGAATGCAAAGAATGCAATTATATAATAATATATATATATTATATATAANTATTCAGAAGCTGTGGATAAACCAAAATCACAGGATTACAAAGGAAGAGTAACATATCTTTAAATTAAATTGTTTTTTTCTAATTTGACAATTGCTCCTCCTCATCTTTTTTTAATATCGAATTAACGAAATTTGGTAATAACTATATCGTACAGATTTATAGATAAAGACGTAACGCATTACTCTTACTCCTGAAAATCACTTAGTATTTGCTGGGAAGTTATCTTACAGGCTTGAAGATCTTTCACTCTTCTATTAATTACTACTGTTGCATTAGTAACAATTGTATAGTATTATAAGTTATCGCTGCTGTTCATATTTTACAATATAATTAATGAATGTTCTATGAAAAGATAATTGCTTATTAGCCTACTAGGCAACTTCTCAGCTAAACGGTGTGTCTGAAGGTAAGTATCCAGCTTTTGATTCTATGACTGTATAGACAGAAATTACCATAAAAATATGTTTGATTAATAAATATTTGACTCTAACTGGTTTTTTTATTCAGAATAATTGAAAAAATGTAAGAATTCGGGTAAAAACCTCGATTTTTATCGTCCTCTTCTAATTTTGTAGCTCTTAAATGGTAAATAATGTCTAGAAAACTCATCAGATTTGACTAAATTTTCTAACAACATCCTACATATTTACCCTCAAACTATAATTAAAATTTTTTAAAAAATAATTAGAAAAATTCATTTTAATGTATTCAAAATTATCATTTATTTACGCATATTTTAATAATATTTTTGGTATTTTAATTAATTTATAATAAACTTTAAGTCGAGTAAATAAATTATTAGTCAATGCTTAATTTTACATCTTTAACTTTAAAGCATAATTTAATAGATTAAAAATAAAATAATTTTAAATAAATTCAAGTACATAGGTCCAATATTTAGATTTAAATATATTTTTATCTTTAGTATCAAATATATTTTTTTTATAAAAACCGTTCAATAAACTATTCAATGTCATTATTATTGTCACAAAATCATAGACTTTATAATCTATAAGGTTAATAAATGATATAGTTTCTTAGGAAACTTTCAAACTTCAATCAAGATGTAATATTATCAAACAATTCGGAAGAAAATTTATTATTTTTTCTAAGATTTCAAGCTTCATCTAAAAAATAAGAAGAAATAAAACCCTTCATGGATTTAAAATTTTTAGAAGAATAATTTATAAGCAATTATTTTAATNGTTGTAATGAATAGTATATTCGGCCTCAGGCCGAATCCCGAATATTCGGCCAAACTATTCGGCTTGATTAACGCACGTATGAAAATTGGCGCACAAACTGCATTATGGCAAGGATCCTGCTCTCTATTGGCCCGCTATCACTACGCTTCGCCAATCGCTTTAATTCTTGGCAGTTGTAGCGGACAGACAAGAGTGTCATGGAAGTATGTGATAAATGATATCAAATGTGAATAACAATGAAATGACCTACACGTGTAAATAACGGAAAAAGAACAGAGAAGGATCGCGAAGTGAAAATGTGAAAATAAATATGAAATTGAGTTGACAACATAATCGAACAAGTCTAGGCAGCTTATTGGCACAAAATTCGCGGCCGTCAATGCCAAACAATTGTTGTCATAGACTTTGGAAAGCTAAATGCTTGTAATGAAAGTCACTTAGCATGCATTGGCAAAAGCCTGGGGCCATTCGGGCTATCAAGCTGTCTCGAATGTGTGAAATCATAACTGTGACTTATATCGACGCTCTATCTGTCTCTTTTCTCCGTTATCACCAGGCTGAGTCACGTAATTGTAAAATGGGAACTCTACGACAGAAAAGTGACGAATCAAAAGTATCGTGAGCGCGTATTATGATGTATGCACATGCATACATGGATTAGAGCGATAGAGGAAAGAGAAAGGGAAGAGCAAAGACGAGTGCTTAAAAAGAAGGATAGGCAGGGTCAGACCCTCAGATGTGCGAGGATTCTCCAACGATAGACGTGTACGTGTGCTGATCTTTGTAATTATAAATTGTGAATACATGTGACTAATATTATTTTCTTTTTTATTTTGTGCATGTTACAAGTTATAAATAAATATAAACAAACAACACTAACTC